>NC_053024.1:451980746-452196581 GCF_003073215.2 Triticum urartu | reverse complement strand
TGACTGGTCGAATGTAATGGGAGTTTTCAAGCACTTCAAGTACGTCGTAGTTGCCGGAGCAACCATGTTCACTTCTTTGTTAATTACTTTCAGTCGACTTTTGCTCTCGACGTCAGCAAAAATCACCAAGGTGACATTGACCTTAGGATAACCATCATCTTCTTATTTCTCTTCATCCTTATCAGAGTCCTTTTCACTGGGTTGACCCTCTCGGAACTGCTGAATCAGGAGTCGACATTGTCGAGTGGTATGCTTGGGCAAAATCAAGTTACCCTCTTCATCTCTCTTCGTGTGTATGTGACACGGCAAATCCAAGACATCTTGTCTGGACTGATCTTTCACTTTCTTGGGCACCCACGGCCCTTTAGGTTTTCCCTTGAACTTTCCTTGATTCAGTACTTCAGCCTCGGCGGGACCTGCAGGTTTAGCTTTACGTTTTTGCTTCCGAATAGTGTATCCACCTCCAGTGTCTTGGTCGACTAGTTTTCCCTTACCATTACAGAGTCGGTCTTCTTCTTTGCCGTTTGCATAACGAGTGTCTATTTCCATCATTCGGCTCAGAGACATGTCTCTGGAACGACCAAACTTTAGTATAAGCTCTCTGTACCAGACGCCCTCCTTGAAGGCGCAAACTGCCTGGTGCTCTGACAAATTCTCCACCACATGGTGAAGGGTAGTCCATCTCTAGATGAAGTCTCTCAAAGTTTCATTTGGCTTCTGAATGTAGTGTTGCAATTCAGTCAGCCCAGCAGGTCGCTTGCAGGTGCCTTCAAATGTCTTAATAAACACTCGGGACAAATCTTCCAACAGAAAATACTTCCAGGGGACAACTGATTCAACCAAGCTCTGGCTGAGCCCTCAAACATCAAGGGGAGGTGCTTCGTGGCTACATCATCATTGCCCCCACCAATCTGTACTGCCACTCGGTAATCTTCTAGCCAAGTGTCTGGCATCGACTCACCAGTGAACTTGCTCACTCCGGGAGCCAATCTGAAGTTGGGAGGGATCTCAGCAGCTCAGATGGCTCTATTGAAACACTCGGGCTCGGAAACAAATGCCCTGCTTCCAATCGGACAGTCTCTGTCTTGCCCTTCTCTGTTTGCTCGGCCTCTGTCGACCAAGCCCTGCATGAGGAGTGACCTCGCATTGAACCTAGGTTCTCTTAGGTCGACTGGGGCTCTTTGCTCGTCACCATACGGGCGCCTGTCATCATACCGTCGGGGCGCATACGACCCGCCTCTCGGAGGAGGCATATGCACTCAATGGCGGTCGCCACGGGGATCAAACTGCTCATGGCCTCGACCAAGGTACTAATCTTGGCGATAACCATGATCTTCACGCCGCGCAGGCGATCTCGGGCTATGCGCTGACTAAACTGTGTCCGCAACCACATATCTTCTATGGATTCTGTTGCGCAACTGAGAAACAGCCGAGTTCTGTTCTCCTACTGCCTGGGGCAGCGCTCGGATCTGCAGCCAACCTCTACCAGCTTCTGAACATGAAGGCCAAATTGACTCTGCTATGCGTGCTGCTGCTGCGACATTTTGAATCAGAGTACGGTATACCTGTGTTCAGGCAGAAACAGTTGTCGTGGTTGTCAACTGGATTCAGGGATCTGCCGACGGGTGCATTCGTCGAGTGGCTGCTGGAGATTCTCCAGACGCATACGCTCAGCCAAGGTGGCTAAGCGCGCAGCCTCCAAGGCCCGAGCCTCGGAGGTCTCCCAAACGATGGGGGTCTGGAGTGCCTGGACATTGCGGCAATGTAGCTCTTCCCACTGCTCCTCAATGAGAGCTTCGGGATAGTATTCGTCATGATCGCGCGACGGGGCGCCGCCACCGCCGCCACGACTAAATCCAGGTGGGCTGCGCTGGGAGTTGACCATGAGGACTTCCGCCGCAGGGTCGTTGCTCTCGCACTCAGAAAGAGTGTCCGAGTGACCAAGCGACAGGTCGAATGATCCGTAGAGAGATCCGTCGGGCTCGATTGTCGCGACTTGAGGGGTGGTCGACTGGCGAGCCACCGCATGCTTCACCCATCGTTGCAGCCACGAACAACCTGATCGCTTGCAACAGCGAACTGCATGGAGTGAGCATGTCGCGGGAGCCGACCGATATTGGGCTGACGGCTGCCGCAGGAGGATGCCGCAAGCACTCGTGCGAAAGTGTGTCGCCCCGCAGACAGGGAGGGCCTCGACGTCGAGGAGGGCTTCTTGGAGACAGGCGGAGTCATCAGCGACGAAGACGAACACTCTGAGGCGGACCTCGTGGACCGTGGACAGACCACCGCCAGAAACCATGTTGATGGAGATCAAAAAATTGCAACCTGGCTCCTATACGAGACCCTTCCTAAAAATATTAAATGATGGTTGAGTATGTGGACTTGACAAAAGGCTCCTATACGAGACCCTTCCTGAAAATATGATGAATTGTAGTTGCAAAGTTCACTGAGAACATAGTTTTTTGGTTTTCAATAAAGTTTATGCTTTTTTAACTTCCATGTTGTGATGAATTGTTACTTGTTCATAAGAAGTTGCATGATAAAGTTTTATGTTAAAGTTTGTTGCTATTATAATAATTTGCATGATGCTATTATGTCTGTATTTTGTTTTAAACAACACCTCTCTCTCTAAACATGTGGACATGATTTTCGATATCGATTTTTGCTTGAGGACAAACGAGGTCTAAGCTTGGGGGAGTTGATACGTCCATTTTGCATCATGTTTTCCTACCATTATTTATAATGTTTTTATGCATAATAACACTTTATGGAGTAATTCTAATGCCTTTTCTCTCATAATATGCAAGATTTACACAAAGAGGGAGAATACCGACAGCTGGAATTCTGGACCTGAAAAAACTATGTCAAAGATACCTATTCTGCACATCTCCAAGTGAGATGAAATTTTACAAAGAATTACTTTGGAATATATAATAAATATTGGAGAAAAGAACTACCAAAGGGGGGCTGCCAGGTGCCCACAAGAAACCAGGGTGCGCCAGCCCCTCCAGGCGCGCCCTGGTGGGTGGTGGGCAGCCTAGCCCACCTCTAGTGCACATCTTCGGGTATATAATGTCTTTCGACCTAGAAAAAATAAGGGGAGTACTTTCAGGATGGAGCGTCGCCATCTCGGGGCGGAACTTGGGCAGGAGCACTTTTTCCCTCCGGCGGAGCGATTCCGCCGGGGGAACTTCCCTCCCAGAGGGGGAAATCGAAGCCATCGTCATCACCAACAACCCTCTCATATTTGGGAGGCCAATCTTCATAAACATATACAACAAGACCATCTCATCTCAAACCCTAGTTCACCTCTTGCATTCAATCTTTGTACCGGAACCTCAAATTGGTACATGTGGGTGACTAGTAGTGTTGATTACATCTTGTAGTTGATGATATATGGTTTATTTGGTGGAAGATTATATGTTCAGATCCATAATGCTATTTAATATTCCTCTGATCTTGAGCATGAATATTATTTGTGTGTAGCTACCTTTGTTCTTGAGGCCACGGGAGAAGTCATGTTGCAAGTAATCATGTGAATTTGATATGTGTTCAATATTTGGATGATATGTATGTTGTGATTCCCTTAGTGGTGTTATGTGAACGTCGACTACATGACACTTCACCACCTTTCGGCCTAAGGGAATGCATTGTGGAGTAGATATTAGATGATGGGTTGCTAGAGTGAGAGAAGCTTAAACCCTAGTTTATGAGCTATTCCATAAGAGACTGATTTGGATCCATATGTTTAATGCTATGGTTATCTTTTATCTTAATACTTCTTTCGTAGTTTTGGATGCTTGCGAGGGGGGCTAGTTCAAGTAAGAACAGCACCCAAGCACCGGTCCACCCACATATCAAATTATCAAAGTAGTGAACACGAATCAAACCAACATGATGAAAGTGACTAGATGAAATTCCCATGTGCCCTCAAGAACGCTTTGCTTATTATAAGAGATTGTTCCAGCCTATCCTTTGCTACAAAAAGGATTGGGCTACCCTGCTGCACCTATTTTTTTCTATTGCTACTTATTACTTGTTACAAATTATCTTACTAGCAAACTACCTCATAGTAGCAACGATACATACGTGTTGGTTCCCCTTATGTCACTAGGATCAAGCACCGTAAGATCGAACCCACTACAAAGCACCTCTTCCCATTGCAAGATAAATAGATCAAGTTGGCCAAACAAAACCCAAATATCGGAGAAGAAATACGAGGCTATAAGCAATCATGCATAAAAGAGATCAAAGAAACTCAAATACTTTCATGGATATAAAAAGATAGATCTGATCATAAACTCGAAGTTCATCGGATCCCAACAAACACACCGCAAAAGAGTTACATCATATGGATCTCCAAGAGACCATTGTATTGAGAATCAAGAGAGAGAGAGAGATGAAGCCATCTAACTACTAACTACGGACCCGAAGGTCTACAAAGAACTACTCACGCATCATCGGAGAGGCACCAATGGAGGTGGTGAACCCCATCCGAGATGGTGTCTAGATTGGATCTGGTGGTTCTGGATTATGCGATGGCTGGATGAATATTTCGTCGACTCCCTAGGGTTCTGGAAATATTGGGTATTTACAGAGCAAAGAGGCGGTCCGCGGGGCACCCGAGGTGGGCACAACCCACCAGGGCGCGCCTGGGCCTCCTGGCGTGCCCTGGTGGGTTGTCCATGAACTGGACAACCCCAGGTGCAACCAGGGCCCAACATGTTCCTTCTGGTCCATAAAAAATCTCCGTAAAGTTTCATGGCATTTGGACTTCGTCTGATATTGATTTTCTGCGATGTAAAAACACGAAAAAACAGGAACTGGCACTTGGAACTATGTCAATAGGTTAGTACAAAAAATGATATAAAATGATTATAAAACATCCAAGACCGATAATATAACAGCATGGAACAATCAAAAATTATAGATACGTTGGAGCCTTATCAGCATCCCCGAGCTTAACGCCTACTCTTCCTCGAGTAGGTAACTGATAAAAACAGAATTTTTGATGTGGAATGCTGCCTATCATGTCATATCATATTCATTTCTTTATAACATGGACAATTGGTTTTAGTTTCTCAAAGCAATAGTCTAGTTTTGACATGATAATTTAGATACTCAAGCATATCAACAAGCAACCATGTTTTTCAAAATATCAATGCTAAAATAAGCTATCCCTAGCCCATCATGCTCAAACATTGAACCATTCGTGAAACACACTCGAATATTAGCTACACCCAATACTTAAGTACGATCATATTGCCTCCTAGTTGGTGCTTTTATAAGAGAAGATGGAGACTCCAAATTAAAATTTCATAAAGTAAAATAAAGGCCCTTCGCAGAGGGAAGTAGGGATTTGTAGAGGTGCTAGAGCTCAAAGCAAAAAACTTAGAGATAAAAACATTTTGAGAGGTGTATCCATCCCACCAACGAAAATGGATTAGAGTTCCGAATACTTTCCATGCATAGATACATCATAGGCGGTTCCCAAACATAAAATAAAGTTTATTTGTTTTTCCACCATAACTTTCACTTTCCATGGCTAATCGTATCCACGGGTGCCCTCCATATCAACACTTTCCAAGGAATTTATTATTTGACAACATAAAGTAAATTCAATTTGTTTTGCATTTCGGGACTGGGCATCCCTAGTACATTTGCCATACTCTCGTGCAATGACAAGTGAATAAACACTCATCTTGAGAATGACACATCCAGCATGGAAAACATTAGCCACCCCTCATCGCTCTGCGAGCGAAACAAACACGCAAAAGAGAAGTTTATTTTGAAAATTAGAGATGGCACATGCAAATTTGCTTAGAACGGCAAAAGAATACCGCATATATGTAGATATATTGGACTCATGTGGCAAAACTGGTTTAAAGGATTTTGGATGCACAATAGAGGTCATACTTAGTGCAAAATGAAGGCTAGCAAAAGATTGGGAAGCGACCAACCAAGAAACGAATAATCTCATAAGAAAGCATTAAGCATAATTAACACCGAATAATGCACCACAAGTAGGATATAATTTTCATTACATGATTATTGACTTTCGTGCATGCATAGGGAATCACAAACCTTAACACCAATATTCTTACTAGAGCACAATTACTCATCAACATAACTCACATATCACATCATCATATCTCAAAACTATTACTAAGAATCAAGTTTATTTTGTCCAATGATCTTCATGACATTTTCTCTTACTTTATCCTTCTTGGATATCTATCACTTTGTCACTAATTTTCATGTGTTGCTTTTCATAAGCTCAAACAAATATAAGTAGAGATCATACTTAGTGCAAAATGAAGGCTAGCAAATCCCCGGCAACGGCGCCAGAAATTCCCTTTGATGCCTCTTGAAGCTACGTCGGTATTTCCCCAAAGAGGAAGGGATGATGCATCACAATGGCGGTTGGTATTTCCCTCAGATATGAAACCAAGGTTATCGAACCATAACGAGAACCAAGCAACACAACGTAAACAGCCACTGCACACAGATAACAAGTCCTCGCAACCCGGCGTGTGAAAGGGGTTGTCAGCCCCTTTCGGGTAACGGCGCCCAAAATGGCTAGTTGATGGGAAAAAAGCTATAATAGATTGGATAAATAGATCGCAAATAAAATAAAGTGCAGCAATAAATTTTTGGGTTTTTGGATTAATAGATCTGCAAATAAAAGAAAATAAAAATATATCGCAAAGGCAAATAATATGAGAAAGAAGACCCGTAGGTTTCACTAGTGGCTTCTCTCGAGAAAAAATAGCAAATTCGTGGGTGAACAAATTACTGTTGGGCAATTGATAGAACTTCAAATAATTATGACGATATCTAGGCAATGATCATTATATAGGCATCACGTCCAAGATTAGTAGGCCGACTCCTGCCTGCATCTACTACTATTACTCCACACATCGACCGCTATCCAACATGCTTCTAGTGTATTAAGTTCATGGAGAAACGGAGTAATGCAATAAGAACGATGACATGGTGTAGACAAGATCTATCTATGTACTGATAGACCCTGTCGTTTTATCCTTAGTAGCAACGATACATACGTGTCGGTTCCCCTTCTGTCACTGGGATCAAGCACCGTAAGATCAAACCCACTACAAAGCACTGATGGTAGCTGGAACTACGTCGGTATTTCCCTGGAGAGGGAGGCATGATATAGCACAGCAACGGTAGGTATTTCCCTCAGTTATGAAACCAAGGTACCGAACCAGTAGGAGAACCAGGCAACACAATGTAAGCAGCACCTGCACACAAATAACAA
This sequence comes from Triticum urartu, assembly GCF_003073215.2. Classification (NCBI taxonomy): domain Eukaryota; kingdom Viridiplantae; phylum Streptophyta; class Magnoliopsida; order Poales; family Poaceae; genus Triticum; species Triticum urartu. Next base: position 452,189,299 of record NC_053024.1, on the reverse strand, counting down.
CACCTCGCAACCCGACGTGTTAAAGGGGTTCTCAATCCCTTCCGGGGTACAGTGCCTCAAGATAGGCAAATGGACGTGGGGTAAATTGTAGTAGATTGATAGATCGAATGCCAAATAAAATAAATTGCAGCAAGGTAGTTTTGTATTTTTGGTTTTATAGATCTGAATAAAAATGCAAAGGAAAAGTAGATCACAAGGCAAATATATGAGAAAGAAGACCCGGGGGCCGTAGGTTTAACTAGTGGCTTCTCTCGAGAAAAATAGCAAACGGTGGGTAAACAAATTACTGTTGGGCAATTGATAGAACTTCAAATAATTATGACGATATCCAGGCAATGATCATTACATAGGCATCACGTCCAAGATTAGTAGACCGACTCCTGCCTGCATCTACTACTATTACTCCACACATCGACCGCTATCCAGCATGCATCTAGTGTATTAAGTTCATGGAAAAACATAGTAATGCAATAAGAACGATGACATGATGTAGACAAGATCCGCTTATCTATATGGCGGTAGATATAGATCTCGTCTTTTTATCCTTAGTGGCAACGATACATACGTGTCGGTTCCCTTTCTGTCACTGGGATCAAGCACCGTAAGGTCGAACCCACTACTAGGCACCTCTTCCCATTGCAAGACAAATAGATCAAGTTGGCCAGACAAAACCCAAATATCAGAGAAGAAATATGAGGCTATAAGAGATCATGCATAAAAGATATCAAAGAAACTCAAATACTTTCATGGATATAAAAACATAGATCTGGTCATAAACTCGAAGTTCATCGATCCCGACAAACACACTGCAAAAAGAGTTACATCATATGGATCTCCAAGAGACCATTGTATTGAGGATCAAGAGAGAGAGAGATATGAAGCCATCTAGCTACTAACTACGGACCCGAAGGTCTACAAAGAACTACTCACGCATCATCAGAGAGGCACCAATGGAAGTGGTGAACCCCTTCGTGATGGTGTCTAGATTGGATCTAGTGATTCTGGACTCGGCGGCAGCTGGATGAATATTTCATCAACTCCCCTAGGGTTCTGGTATTTTTGGGGTATGTACAGAGCAAAGAGGTGGTCCGGGGGGCACCCGAGGTGGGCACAACCCACTAGGGTGCGCCTGGGCCTCCTGGCGCGGCCTAGTGGATTGTGCCCCCCTCGGGGCACCCCCCCAGGTGCAACCAGGGCCCATTGCCTTCCTTCTGGCCCATAAAAAATCTCCGTAAAGTTTCGTGGCATTTGGACTCCGTTTGATATTGATTTTTTGCGATGTAAAAAACATGGAAAAACAACATCTGACACTTGGCACTATGTCAATAGGTTAGTACCAAAAATGATATTAAATGACTATAAAATGATTAAAAAACATCCAAAATTGATAATAAAGCAGCATGGAACAATCAAAAATTATAGATACATTGGAGACGTATCAGCATCCCCAAGCTTAACTCCTACTCGTCCTCGAGTAGGTAAGTGGTAAAAACAGAATTTTTGATGTGGAGTGCTGTTCATCAAGTCATATCATATTCTTTTCTTTATAGCATGGACATTTGGACTTTTATGCAATTCAAAGCAATAGTCTAGTTTTGACATAATAATTTAGATACTCAAGCATATCAACAAGCAACCATGTCTTTCCAAATATCAATGCTAAAATAAGCTATCCCTAGCCCATCATGCTCAAACATTGATCTGTTCATGAAGCACACTTGAATATTAACTACACCCAACACTTGAGCACGATCATATTGCCTCCTAGTTGGTGCTTTTATGAGAGAAGATGGAGACTCAAATTTAGAAATAAAAATTGCATAAAGTAAAAGATAGGCCCTTCGCAGAGGGAAGTAGGGATTCGTAGAGGTGCCAGAGCTCAAAGCGAAACAATTGAGATAAAAACATTTTGGGAGGTGTATCCATCCCACCAACGAAAACGACTTAGAGTTCCCAATACTTTCTACGCATAGATATATCATAGGAGGTTCCCAAATAGATAATAAAGTTTATTCCTTTTTCCACCATAACTTTCACTTCCATGGCTAACCGTATCCACGGGTGCCCTCCATACCAACACTTTCCAAGGAATTTATTATTTGACAACATAAAGTAAATTCATTTCTATTTTCTTTTCGGGACTAGGCATCCCAAATATATTTTCCTTACTCTCGTGCAATGACAAGTGAATAAACACTCATCTTGAGAATAACACATCTAGCATGGAAAATATTAGCAACCCCTCACCACTCCGCGAGCGAAATAAACACACAAAAGAGAAGTTTATTTTGAAAATTAGAGATGGCACATGCAAACTTGCTTAGAATGGAAAAAGAATACCGCATATAGGTAGATATAGTGGACTCATGTGGCAAAACTGGTTTAAAGGATTTTGGATGCACAATAGAGGTCATACTTAGTGCAAAATGAAGGCTAGCAAAAGATTGGGAAGCGACCAACCAAGAAACGAATAATCTCATAAGAAAGCATTAAGCATAATTAACACCGAATAATGAACCACAAGTAGGATATAATTTTCATTACATGATTATTGACTTTCGTGCATGCATAGGGAATCACAAACCTTAACACCAATATTCTTACTAGAGCACAATTACTCATCAACATAACTCACATATCACATCATCATATCTCAAAACTATTACTAAGAATCAAGTTTATTTTGTCCAATGATCTTCATGACATTTTCTCTTACTTTATCCTTCCTGGATATCTATCACTTTGGCACTATTTTCATGTGTTGCTTTTCATAAGCTCAAACAAATATAAGTGAAGATCATGAGCATAACAAATTTTCTTTCTCTCAAAATAATTAAAGTGAAGCAAGAGAGAATTTCTTCAAAAATTTACCAACACTCAAACAAATCTAAGTTAAGAAAGAGTGCATTTCTTCAAGAATAACAAAGCACACCGTGCTCAAAAAGATATAAGCGAAGCACTAGAGCAAGTCCTAGCTCATAAAAGATTTAAGTGAAGCATAGAGAGCAATTCTAACAAGTCATGACATAATTTTGGCTCTCTCAAATAGGTGTGTCCAGCAAGGATTGATGACTTAAAACACACAAAAAACAAGCAAAGACACATATCATACAAGACGCTCCAAGCAAAACACATATCATGTGACGAATAAAAATATAGTCTCGAGTAAGATACCGATAGTTGTTGGAAGAAAGTGGGGATGCCACTCAAGGGCATCCCCAAGCTTAGTTGGTTGCTCATTCTTGGATAATAGCTTGGGATTCTGGGGCATCCCCAAGCTTAGGCTCTTACATCCTTCCTTCATCCATCGTAAGATAACCCGACACTTGAAAACTTCAATCACACAAAACTCAACAAAGCCTTCATGAGATCCGTTAGTATAAGAATAATAAACCGCTACTATAAGTGTTGTATCAAACCAATTCATATTTTGTTTTTGTATTATATCTACTGTATTCCAAATTTTCCATGGCAAAAAATCATCAAAGAAAACCATAGAGCCATCAAAATAAGCACACAACACAAAGAAAACAGAATCTGTCAAAACAGAAGAGTGTGTAGCAATCTGAATATTTCAAATACTTCTGTAACTCAAAAAACTCTGAAAAATTAGGAAGACCTTAGAAATTTGTATTGATCTATTTCAAGTGGAATGGGTATTTCATCGCTCTCTGGTAAAAAATAAAAATTAATTTTGTGAGCGTAAAAGTTTCTGTTTTTTCAACAAGATCAAACAACTATTGCCCAAGAAGATCCTAAAGGCTTTACTTGGCACAAACACTAATTAAAACATAAAAAACACAATCATAACAGTAGAATAATTGTACTAACACTCAAGATCAGAAAGCAAAAAGAAAAAATAAATTTTATTCATTGGGTTGCGTCCCAACAAGCGCTATAGTTTTATGCCCTTAGCTAGGCATAAAGCAAGGATCTAAGTTTTGTCATCCTTGGTTCGAGATCCATAAGATGCCCTCATGATTGATACATAGGGTGGCTTAATTCTAGTTCTAGGAAAGTGTTCCATACCCTTCCTCAAAGGGAATTGGAACTTAATATTGCCTTCTTTCATATCAATCACAGCACCGATAGTGCGTAAAAATGGTCTACCAAGAATAATTGGACAAGATGGATTGCAATCAATATCAAGAACAATAAAATCTATGGGAACATAATTCCTATTTGCAAGAATAAGAATATCATTAATTATCCCCATAGGTTTTTTAATAGTAGAATCCGCCAAGTGCAAATTCAAAGAACATGATTCAAGATTGGTAAGACCAAGCACATCACCTAAAGATTTCAGAATTGTGGAAACACTAGCACCCAAGTCACACAAAGCAAAACACTCATAATTTTTAATCTGGACTTTGATAGTAGGTTCCGACTCATCATACAATTTTCTAGGAATTGAAACTTCCAATTCCATTTTTTTCTTCAAAATCTTTCATCATAGCATCAACAATATGTTTAGTATAAGCTTTATTTTGTTCATAAGCATGGGGTGAATTTATCATGGATTGCAACAAAGAAATACAAGCAATCAAAGAGCAACTATCATATTAAAGTCTTTGTAATCCAAAATAGTGGGTGCATCACTAGCTAAAGTTTTGACCTCTCCAAACCCACTTTCATCAATTTTCACAACAAGATTTTCACCCTCCGAAATATTGGGACGCCTTCTACCTAAAGTTGACTCTTATCTAGTCCCTTTTTCACCATTCTTAACTTTACTAAACAAGGAATCAATATAAGAAACACCAGTCATTTTAAGATCTTCATCACTTTCGCAAGAATAATCACTAGAAAAAGCTTTTTCCAAAAATTCTCTTTTAGCTCTAAGCATAGCAGTTCTTTTCTTAATTTCATCCATAGAAATATAAAGATCTTTAATTGATTCATCTACCTTAGGCACAAAAATTTTCATCTTGAGATATTCCACATCATGAGAAATTCTATCAACACTTCTAAACAAATCATCAATCTTATTCAACTTTTCTTCTATGGAAGTGTTGAAAGCTTTTTGAGTATTGATAAACTCTTTAATATTATTCTAAAGATCAGAGGTGTTCTATTATTATTATTATTATAAGATTGATTTCCATAGGAATTGCCGTAATTATTAGAGGAATTACTAGGAAAAGGCCTAAGATTAAAATTACCTCTATAAGCATTCTTGTTGAAATTATTGCGAGAAATAAAATTCACATCAATGGCATCATTATTTTGCTCAATCAAAGTAGACAAAGGCATATCATTAAGATCAATAGGAGCACTTTTACTAGCAACCAATTTCATAAGAGCATCAACTTTATCACTCAAAGAAGAAATTTCTTCAACTGAATTAACTTTTTTACTAGTAGGAACTCTTTCGGTATGCCATTGCGAATAATTTGCCATGATATTATCAAGCAATTTGGTGGCTTCACCCAAAGTAATTTCCATAAAAGTACCACCCGCGGTGGAATCTAAAAGATTACAAGAAACAAAATTCAATCCTGCATAAAAATTGTGTATGATCAACCAAAGATTTAACCCATGAGTTGGGCAATTCCTTAGCATCATTTTAATCCTTCCCCAAGATTGCGCAACATGCTCATGTTCAAGTTGCTTGAAATTCATGATCTGGGTTCTAAGGGAAATAATTTTTGCGGGAGGAAAATACTTAGTGATAAAAGCATCTTTACACTTGTTTCAAGAATTGATACTATTATGAGGCAAAGAAGAGAACCAATTTTTTTGCAGAATCATGCAAAGAGAACGGAAATAATTTCATCTTGACCATATTTTTTATTTTGCATATCGCATAATTCCACGAAGGTATTAAGATGGGACGTGGCATCCTCATTGGGAGTACCGGAAAACTGGTCTTTCATAACAAGATTCAACAAAGCAGTATTAATATCACAAGTCTCCGCACTAGTGGCGGGAGGAGCAAGCGGAGTGCTAATAAAATCATTATTGTTGGTATTTTAGAAATCACATAGCTTGGTGTTCTCTTGAGTCATGATGACTACACAAAAAGATTGCACTCAAAAATAGATCCGGCAAGAAAACGGCGAATGGAACAAGAGGGGCGAATAAAACGGCTAATTTTTTGAAGTGGGGGAGAGGAAAATGAGAGGCAAATGGAAAATAATGTAAATTGCAAGGAGATGAGATTTGTGATTAGGAACTTGGTTATGTTGAAGATCCTCCCCGGCAATGGTGCCAGAAATTCTCCTTGATTGTAGCTGGAACTACGTCAGTATTTCCCTGGAGAGGGAGGGATGATGTAGCACAGCGACGGTAGGCATTTCCCTTAGTTATGAAACCAAGGTATCGAACCAGTAGGAGAACCAAGAAACACAACGTAAGAAGCACCTCGCAACCCGATGTGTTAAAGGGGTTATCAATCCCTTCCGGGGTACGGAGCCTCAAGATAGGCAAACGGACGTGAGATAAATTGTAATAGATTGATAGATCAAACTCCAAATAAAATAAATTGCAGCAAGGTATTTTTGGATTTTTGGTTTAATAGATCTGAATAAAAATGCAAAGGAAAAAGTAGATCGCAAGGCAAATATATGAGAAAGAAGACCCGGGGCCGTAGGTTTCACTAGTGGCTTCTCTCGAGAAAAATAGCAAACAGTGGGTAAACAAATTATTGTTGGGCAATTGATAGAACTTCAAATAATTTTGACGATATCCAGGAAATGATCATTACACTGGCATCACGTCCAAGATTAGTAGAACGACTCCTGCCTGCATCTACTACTATTACTCCTCACATTGACCGCTATCCAGCATGCATCTAGTGTATTAAGTTCAGGGAAAAACGGAGTAATGCAATAACAATGATCACATGATGTAGATAAGATCCATTTATCTATATGGAGGTAGATATAGATCTCGTATTTTTATCCTTAGTGCCTACAATACATACGTGTCAGTTCCCTTTCTGTCACTAGGATCAAGCACCGTAAGATTGAACCCACTACCGGGCACCTCTTCCCATTGCAAGACAAATAGATCAAGTTGACCAGACAAAACCCAAATATTGGAGAATAAATACGAGCCTATAAGAGATCATGAAAAAAAGAGATCAAAGAAACTCAAATACTTTCATGGATATAAAAACATAGATCTGATCATAAACTTGAAGTTCATCGATCCCAACAAACACACTGCAAAAAGAGTTACATCATATGGATCTCCAAGAGACCATTGTATTGAGGATCAAGAGAGAGAGAGAGAGATGAAGCCATCTAGCTACTAACTATGGACCCGAAGGTCTACAAAGAACTACGCACGCATCATCGGAGAGGCACCAATGGAAGTGGTGGACCCCTCTGTGATGGTGTCTAGATTGGATATGGTAATTCTAAACTTTGCGGCGGCTAGATGAATATTTCGTCGACTCCCCTAGGGTTTTGATATTTTTGGGGTATTTATAGAGCAAAGAGGCGGTCCGGGGACACCCTAGGTGGGCATAACCCACCAGGGCGTGCCTGGTCCTCCTGGCGCACCCTGGTGGGTTGTACCCCCCTCGAGGAACCCCCCGGGTGCAACGAGGGCCCATTGACTTCCTTCCGGCCCATAAAAAATCTTTGTAAAGTTTCATGGCATTTGGACTCCGTCAGATATTGATTTTCCGTGATGTAAAAAACATGGAAAAAACAGCAACTGGCACTTGGCACTATGTCAATAGGTTAGTACCAAAAAATGATATAAAATGACTAAAATGATTATAAAACATCCAAGATTGATAATAAAACATCATGGAACAATGAAAAATTATAGATACATTGGAGACGTATTAGGCACCTCTTCCCATTGCAAGATAAATAGATCAAGTTGGCCAAACAAAACCCAAATATCGGAGAAGAAATACGAGGCTATAAGCAATCATGCATAAAGAGATCAAAGAAACTCAAATACTTTCATGGATATAAAAACGATAGATCTGATCATAAACTCGAAGTTCATCGGATCCCAACAAACACATCGCAAAAGAGTTACATCATATGGATCTCCAAGAGACCATTGTATTGAGAATCAAGAGAGAGAGATGAAGCCATCTAGCTACTAACTACGGACCCGAAGGTCTACAAAGAACTACTCATGCATCATCGGAGAGGCACCAATGGAGGTGGTGAACCCCATCCGAGATGGTGTCTAGATTGGATCTCGTGGTTCTGGACTCTGCGGTGGCTGGACGAATATTTCATCGACTCCCCTAGGGTTTTGAAAATATTGGGGTATTTATAGAGCAAAGAGGCGGTCCGGGGGCACCCGAGGTGGGCACAACCCACCAAGGCGCACTTGGGCCTCCTGACGCGCCCTGGCAGGTTGTCCCCTCCTCGGGACTCCCCCCAGGTGCAACCAGGGCCCAACATGTTCCTTCTGGTCCTTAAAAAATCTCCGTAAAGTTTCGTGGCATTTGGACTTCGTCTGATATTCATTTTCTACGATGTAAAAAACACGGAAAAACAAGAACTAGCACTTGGCACTATGTCAATAGGTTAGTACCAAAAAATGATATAAAATGACTATAAAATGATTGTAAAACATCCAAGATTGATAATATAACAGCATGGAACAATCAAAAATTATAGATACATTGGAGACGTATCAAGTGCCTGTTAAATTTAACAATTATCCCGGGTTCGTTTGGACTTTGTTATACATTAATGGAGTTTCTGGACATTTAGTGTGCATAATCCAAATTTGAACTACAAGCACAGGCTCCGGTGCACCAAAGTTGGTTGAAAATCACATGTGTGTCCTTGGGTGAATTTCTAGGTCCCAAGCAAGAAATGGGAATGAAATTCAAACATCTGGGCGTCGTGACTCGGCCAAGAACATTGAGAAACTTGGTTCTTAAATTCATGTAAATCCAAAACTCGCCTGGAAATCATGAAACTTGGCATGGTGTCATCTCATGGCACTAACATGTTGTGGTAAAAAATTGGCGATTTGGAACAAGTTTTGGTATAAGCTTCTTGCAAACCGGAGCTTCTCTCAAGAAGGCTCGTGGTTATGAGAGGAAACATGTCACCTTTGAGTGTGAAATGATATACGCTGTCCCCCTTGAGTTTATTTACAGAGGCAACATAGAACTACATGAGTGCCATGTTAAATTTTGGAATTATTCCGGGTTCGTTTGGCCTTTTTTATACATTAATTGAGTTTCTCGTCAATTAATGGGCATAATTCAAATTTGAACTACAAGCACATGCTCTCGTGCACCAAAGTTGGTTGAAAAATCACATGCGTGTCCTCGGGTGAATTTCTAGGTCCCATGCAAGAAATGGGAATGAAATTCAAACATCTGGGTATCGTGGCTCGGCCGAGAACAATGAGAAACTTGGTTTTAAAATTCTTGTAAATCCAAAACATGCCTAAAAATCATGAAACTTGGCATGGTGTCATGTCATGGTACTACCATGCTGTGGTAAAAAAATTCACCGAATAGGAACGAGTTTTGGTATAAGCTTCTTGCAAACCGGAGCTTCTCTCAAGAAGACTCGTGGTTCTGAGAGGGAACATGTCACCTTTGTGTGCATAATTCAAATTTGAAATACAAGCACATGGCCCAGTGCACCAAAGTTGTCTGAAAAATCACATGTGTTGTAACACCCACGATGCGGCTATGTCTCCCACGTGTCGGAGCACGACTTAGAGGCATAACCGCATTGTAGGCATGTCGCAAGAGGGGTAATCTTTACACATCCCATGTACTGAATAAGAAAGATATAAAGAGTTGGCTTACAATCGCCACTTCACACAGTACATGAATATAGCATTACATCATCCAGAATACAATCAAGGTCCGACTACGGAACCAAATAAAGAAAGACAACCCCTAATGCTAGATCCCCGATCGCCCCAACTGGGCTCCTCTACTGATCAAGCGGTAATGAAACAACACAATGAACAAGATCTTCATCGAGCTCCCACTCGAGCTAGGTTGCGTCATCTGCACTGGTATCATCGGCATCTGCAACTGGTTTTTGGAAGTAAACTGTGAGTCACGGGGACTCAGCAATCTCACACCCATGAGATCAAGACTATTTAAGCTTATGGGTTGGAAAAGGTAGTGAGGTGGAGCTGCAGCAAGCACTAGCATATATGGTGGCTAACTTACGCAAATGAGAGCGAGAAGAGAAAGCAAAGCACGGTCGTGAACTAGAAGTGATCAAGAAGTGATCCTGAAACTACTTACGTTCAAGCATAACACAAGAACCGTGTTCACTTCCCTGACTCCACCAGAAAGAGACCATCATGGCTACACACGCAGTTGATGCATTTTAATTAAGTTAAGGGTCAAGTTCTCTACAACCGGAAATTAACAAATTCCCATCTTCCCATAACCGCGGGCACGGCTTTCGAAAGTTCAAAACCCTGCAGGGGTGTCCCAACTTAGCCCATCACAAGCTCTCACGGTCAATGAAGGGTATTCCTTCTCCCAGGACGACCCAATCAGACTCGGAATCCCGGTTACAAGACATTTTGACAATGGTAAAACAAGACCACCCACTGTGCTGACAAATCCCGATAGGAGCTGCACATATCTCGTTCTCAGGGCACACCGGATAAGCTAAGCGTACAAGAGCCAACGTAACCCAAGTTGCCCAGGGATGGCCCTGTACGGTGCTCTAGTTTGGACCAACACTCAGAGGAGCACCGACCCGGGGGTTTAAATAAAGATGACCCTTGAGTCTGCAGAACCCAAGGGAAAAAGGCTTAGGTGGCAAATGGTAAAACCAAGGTTGGGCCTTGCTGGAGGATTTTTATTCAAGGCGAACTGTCAAGGGATTCCCATTATAACCCAACCGCGTAAGGAACGCAAAATCAAGGAACATAACACCGGTATGACGGAAACTAGGGCGGCAAGAGTGGAACAAAACACCAGGCATAAGGCCGAGCCTTCCACCCTTTACCAAGTATATAGATGCATTAAAGTAAACAAGATATAATAATAATGATATCCCAACAATATCCATGTTCCACCACGGAACAAACTTCATCTTCACCTGCAACTAGCAACGCTATAAGAGGGGCTGAGCAAAGCGGTAACATAGCCAAACAACGGTTTGCTAGGAAAAGTGGGTTAGAGGCTTGACATGGCAATATGGGAGGCATGATATAGCAAGTGGTAGGTATCGCGGCATATAAATAGAGCGAACACTAGCAAGCAAAGATAGAAGTGATTTCGAGGGTATGGTCATCTTGCCTGAAATCCCGCAAGGAAGAAGAACGAGTCCATGAAGAAGACAAACGGACGTAGACGAACGAATCCTCACAACTCCGGAATGAAACCGAAGCTAACGCGAGAAGCAACCCGGAAAGAAGCAAGCAACATAGTAAACAACCATCACATAAACATGGCATGATGCACAACCAAGTATGATGCATGTCCGGTTTAATGAGGCATGGCATGGCCAAGTGCACAAACAAAACTACAAGTTAAGTGGAGCTCAATATGCAACGAGTTGCATATTGACGGAACACCACACTCAAGTTATTTAGTTCGATCTCGTTTATGCACCCAACAATATTAAATGTTGATTAACATGGCAAGGGGTGAAGCATATGAAAACTACCCATCTAGGCAAGTTTAAATGAGGCGGAAACAACGAACAACACTTCCGGTAAATCCCCATATGCATATTTTATGAATTTGGTACTGTTCTGCCCTAAACCCAATTTTAGAGTTGTTAAACATGCAAAGCAAGGTCACCAAGATAATCTACGCATTTTTCTACCCCATTTACATATAAAGTTTGTTACAAACCGAGTTATGGTTATTTAGTTATGAAACAAGTCATTTTAGCATGGCAGTTAAGAAAATAAATGCAAACAGCAGTTTAAACATTTTAAACATGCATGAAAGTTGGATATTATGAAACTAGATGAAATTCTAGTCATATTTCATATATAAAGTTTTTACATGTGATGCATAGTTTGTGAGATATTAAATGTATGAACATGAGGGTCTTTTCTGTAAAACTGCCAAACCTCTGGAAATTAACTAAACGTCCAGAACGAAAAAAGACGTGGGCCGAAACTGGTGAGCACAGGATAATATGCAGCGCCCAGGGCGTCACATAACAAACAGGGGGGTGGGCTGGCTTGTGCTCACCTCACGGGCCTTGGGGCCAGCGGATCTGGTGGGTTGAGCCTGCAGCAGGGCGCGGGGCTGCTGGGCCACGCGCGAGGAGGAAAAGAGGGGCTGAGCGGTCCTTGGGCGGGGAGGAGGCCAAGGCGGGCCCACGCGCGAGGTGGGAGACAAGGGCGCGTGGTTGGAAGCTCAGGTGGCGGCGTGGCTGGTGGCTGCGCGCCAAGTGGCGGCGGGGCAGTGGGGAAGAAGGGCTAGGGGTAGGTTTTAGACTAGGATTAGTCCGAAAATGGACTAGGGGGGTCTATATATAGCAAGTTTTGCTAGGGTTTGGGTCTAGGGGGTTTTCGGAGCCTCCGATCGCGATCCAATGGCTCCGGACGCGAGGAGGGGTAGGTTTGAGCTTGTGGGCTGTGCAGAAGGCCTCGGGCTGAGAGGAGAGAAGAGAGAGAGAGAGAGTCCCGGCGTCTGTTTCGGAGACCGAAACGTCCGACGATAGACCGGCTATACTGCCGCTATAGTTATCCGTTGGGGCATCAAACGGACTCCGAATGCGATGAAACTTGGCAGGCGACCTACTAACAACATAACAACACTGCATGCCAACTTTCAACCCATTTCGAGAACATTTTCCGGCCACCTATAAAATAATATTTCGGACATACCGCGGGTGCGTGCAAGTGTGTCTGGGCTCAGAACGGACAACGGAGAGAACGAGGAGACTGGGACGGATGCAAGTTTTGAAAACATGATGATGCAATGCACATGATGACATGACAAGATGCAACACGTAAGCGAATGACATGGCAACGACGGCTAATAACTGGGAGACACCTGGCGCATCAGTCTCGGGGCATTACAACACTCCACCACTACGAGAGGATCTCGTCCCGAGATCTGGGATGGCACCGGAGGGAAAACGGAAGAGGAAGAAGTAAAACAAGTTGCTTCTTGGACAAACGAGTGAAACCACGAACCTTGAGAGGTTGAACAAATTGAAAGAAAGAAAACAACGAAGATGAAGAAAGTTGAAAACACTCCGTTAGAAAAGAGGAACAAGGAACCTTACGGGAACCTTGAGGTTGAAAGACATAGGAAAAGGGATGCAATAGTCAAGAAGTACATGCAAGCACTCCGGTAGGAATATGAACTTGGCAAAATGAAAGCACTTGGATGAGAGTCCGGTTAGAAGGGGAAACATAGACATAACACTCCAGTTAAAACAAGATAGCGAAGGGAAAAGAATGATATAATTCGGACAGCACTCCGACTGTAAATGGAAGGAATCGAACATGATCTTGAGAAAACGAGATGATTGGTTGAAAAGAGCAATATCGCAAAGCCTCCGGAATGAATGAATAGAAGATAAATCGTCGGAATCAGAGAACGGAGAAGGAAATGATAACTTCTACCACAATTGAATTTGGCAAACATCCTTGCAAGAAGGTTAGAACGGAGTTGTTGGGTTATCAACAACGAAACGAATAAACTTGTAGTGGGCTTATGGAAGACATCTCAAAACTGAGGTGAAATTCTGCCACTAACAAAAACAATAGATTGGATTGATATCAACAAGGAGATGAGAAGCTTATTTCACCGGGAGGATAGATGGAGAACTCGGGTCATTTATTAGCACCATAAATAGCAACAATCCTTAGAGAAAGCTTTAGGTGAAATATAACCCAAGATAACTCCAACGAAGAGATTGATGGATTTAAAATACCCCATTCTTGATAACTTGTGAATCATGAAACACGAAGGGAAATTATCAAAAATGACATAACACCATTGCACTCCGGATTGCAAGATGAAGAAAACTTGAAGTATAGCTTGGCGGATCATAGCTTCGAGAGATATCTTGGAGAACAATTGGAGAATGAAAAGAATCCTTGACGAACCACCATGTAGAGCCTCCATGAAGAACTCCGGTAATAAAAGAATGATCAAACGAAAGGAAAGAGAAGTTGAAAACACAAGGTGAAGACTTGCAATTATTAGATGGATCTTCATGACAAGAAAATTGAGAGAGCTTGGAACTCCGAGAAAAGAAAGATGAATCAAGTGAAACCGAGAATTTGATGAGCCTCCGGAATAAGGAATTGAGTTTACTCGATGAAACAAGAATAAGAATTACATTATGCTTATCCTTCATCAATTTAAATTGATGACAAGCAACGGATTTGGCATACTACTTATTCTCATAGAAAGGATTAAGATAGATATCGCGCCAACTTGGGAAGGTCTTCAACGAACCACCGGAAGGGTTGAAACAACGAATAAATTGATATTATAAACGAAGGAAGAAGAATCTTGGAAGAACCACCGTAAGAATTGAAAATGAACGAAGAAAAGATAAAGAAACACCGAGAAGAATTAGGGAACGAATGAAGATACTTGAAGGAATTTGATACAAGAGAACGAAGAGATCATGAACTACTTAGAGGATATCTGCACGATGCACCGGAAAGATTTGGAGAACGAGAGCTGAAAGCTGAAAATGAATAACTCTGAGATTATGGGCTTTGGATGAATCAGACTGAAAATACTCCTGAATTGTTCCGTATGGGTGAAAAGAATATCTCACAATCGAAAATAATTATGAGAGGATGGCATCAATCTTGAATCACGAATCTTTGAGAGAATGGATAAGATTGAGAAACTCTTCTTCGGTCTTCAAAATCTGAGAATGACGACAAGAAACACCACCATGATTTGTTGAGGCACTCCGGAAGAATCAAAAGCGAAGAGGTTGAGCCAACGATGAAAAGAATTTGACCGATCTTGGAGAAATACATTTGACTGATGATAATTCATTGTTACGTCAAACTTGGAGAAGACTCCGGGAAAATAGAGGAGTCAGGTAAGATCCTGGGAAAAGACCTGTGGGTTAGGGCCCACTCAAAAGAAAACACTGTTGAAAAGATTGCTTGAAAAGAGAGATTGCACCGGTTGAATTTAAATGGCTTGAAAGAGATAACATCCTCGAAAGAGCTTGAACGAATGCAGAGTGGAAACACGAATCTTCGAGATACCTTGAGCACTCCGAAACAATTGAATAGCGAGAAGTGGATGATTAAGAGGTGCACCGGCATGAGAAAACATTTGAAACAAGGAAAGGATATGATCAACAAAGCTTGACTTGAAACCACCAGAGAAGAAAAAGAATGAAGAATGATGAACTTGAAGCTCCGTTAGAATCTTCCTGAGAATCACCGGATAAGAACATTGACAGAAAAGAATGGAGATACTTCCCATCAATAAAAGGATACTTGATTAAGAAATCTCAATCCTTGAAGAAAAAGGGGTGGGTGGGAGGGAAAACAAAAACAACTTGGGGGCGGATGAAACGAACACCATCGAGAGAACTTAGAATTGAATTTGCGGATGTTTAAAATGATAGGATCAGTTGAAGAGGAGCACACCGGTTGAAAAGGATTGACATGACAATCTCGATTATCATGACGGATTGGTATTCACATAGGAGTATGAGAGCACCACTTAGGAAAGGTATGGAAACACATTTGACATCGAAGCAACTTGAATACCACAATCAAAACAAAACAAAGGATTGGCTTGCAAAATAAGCCGGAATAAACATATGATAGAGATTCCGTCCGAAGTTTTCGTGGTGGGGCCCACACGGGCTCGATCGTACAGCACCATCATGTACAAGGCAGTCCACATGACATACGAAGCGTCCCCGAGTCAGCATAGCCAAGGACTCTTTAAGACACAACGAGACCACTATAAAACCAACCGTGGATAGGCGGACCACTAGACATCGAACCCCAATTTCATATCATACATCTGTCGGAAAGATATCCTAGGAGCTACTTGAATTCCCACTTATCAACTCCCGAAACTTTCTGGTTATGCAATCGGGTGTTGGGGATACAGGGGAAGCATAATATCTCACCCAAAACTAGCAAATCCTACATCCAGCTGTATCCATCCTTCAACACATAACCAAGAAACCTTCGGAAATGGCTTACTAGGGATGATAGACTACTCATATCAATAAGGAATTCCTTCTTTTCCGAGAGCCCATTCGGACAGAACTCCAAAGTTAAGCGTGCTCAGCTTGGAGTAGTTTCAGGATGGGTGATCGACTGGGAAGTTGCTCCCGGGTGCTCACGAGTGAGGACAAAGTGCACAGAAAAGACTAGTATTGATCCATGGGGCAAGTCTAGATCCCGCCAGGAGTAACGACCACCGGCGGGTGTGTCTGGGGCATTACAAGTTGGTATCGGCATCGACCTTCACGGTTACATGGATGTTTGTGGACAGGTGCGCAGTCATGTTATGCATGACGTTTGTGACCCGTGGTGGCACACAGCATGGCACATGTGCCGGACTGGAAGCACAGACGTATGTGCCAAGAGGGAACGTTCCTGTGGCCCGACGAGAATGTCGGTTCCTCTGAGTGGGGGTGTATGTGATAGCCTGGCTTATTAGGGATGATAGACTACTCATATCAATAAGGAATTCCTTCTTTTCTGAGAGCCCATTTAGACAGAACTCCAAAGTTAAGCATGCTCAGCTAGGAGTAGTTTCAGGATGGGTGATCGGCCGGGAAGTTGCTCCCGGGTGCTCACGAGTGAGGACAAAAGTGCGCAGAAAAGACTAGCATTGATTTATGGGGCCAGTCTAGATCCTGCCAGGAGTAACGACCACCGGCAGGTGTGTCGGGGGCGTTACATGTGTGTCCTCGGGTATATTTCTAGGTCACATGCAAGGAATGGGAATGAAATTCAAACATCTGGGCGTCGTGGCTCGGCTGGAAACATTGAGGAACTTGGTTTTTTAATTCCTGTAAATCCAAAACACGCATGAAAATCATGAAACTTGGCTTGGTGTCAAGCATGGCACCAAAATGCTATGGTAATTTTGTTGTCTGATTTGTGAAGGCGCACACATTAACAATCAACAAAGTCATTTTGGAACAAGTGTTGTCACGTTATAATCGGAAACACAAGTATTATTGAAACTGTGGGTGTTCTATTTACCATGTACGTGCCGCCACTCTTCCCCTTTTTTATTAGCTAGGAGGCGTCGTGCAGGGTAGCTATTTGAGTACGGGAGGCGTGCGATCAGACCCCTGTGCGTGCTTATCGGGAGGAGAGCCCTTTGACCTCCATCTGCCGTCCACCTCTCTCCCAAGGTCTCCATTAATGGCACCCAAACCTCTGTCAATTTAATGGCGTGGCTATGCCTCACTCGACTGAGATTTAAGAGAGATAAAAGAAATTTTGAAAAGAAAATTTTGCACGGATCTTGATGTAAGATCCGACGAACCTATATAGCATCTACTACGACTTATAGCAAGACTGATGAATATATAAGGACGATGACAATGGATAATAATTGTCTTACATGATTAAGAAGATAATTAAAAAAGCCACATGCGGCTACACCCGAAATACACAAGGGCAAAAGAAGAAGGAAGACAACGATCTGGGTCGCTGATCTCTACTTTCTTGATGCGTTGCTGCAGGCCGTGGAGACTAGTCTCCGCAGCGAGTGGCGATGAGCTCTATCGTGTCCTCAAGACGCTGCTTGAGAGCATCCACGGATTACTCCACCAGCATTTGGCGCTCGATGCGGAGCATGTCATTCTCTTCCATAAGTTTCTTAATGATGACGTCGGTCCTCTTCAACAAGGCACTAGTCTCCTCCTCCTGCTCTACACTTCGGATGATCTTCGCCCTCAGCAGGTCGTGCTTGGCCCGGAGCCTCTCATTGCCCTACCTTAGTTGTCGGATGACGCCGGTAGGCTGTTCAAACGAGGCTTTCATGTTGTCCTGGAACCTCGCCTAGCCGAAGATGTGATCTATCTGTCTATGGACAATTGCATGCATGTGTCTGTAAGAGTCGTCGCCTGCCCGCGAGACATTTTCTGAGGACTCCACAACGTAGCGGGACATCTCTGTTGCATTCATGGCACAGCGGGACATCTCTGCTGCTTCCGCGGCGCGGCCGGACCAGTCTGCTGCATCGATAGCGCGGCGGGACCTCCATGCTGCGTCGGTGGCGCGGCAAGACCTCTGTGCTGCTACTTCCGTGCGGCGGGACATGTCGGCTGCTTTCGCGGCGAGGCAGGACATCTCTCGTGCTTCTGCTTCCATGCTCGCCTCTCCCTGGTGGTAATCTCTCGACCCAAAACTCACGCTGGCCATGGCAGACACAAGGGAAGGATGCTGAATGACTTGTTTGTTTTTGTGGATGAGGAGTTGAGGAGGAATGTGCACTCATCTTGGCATAGTAGCATTTATAACCGAGTACTAATACGCTCCTAAGTGGGAAACCGTTTAGGTTGTGATCGGTGTGAACAGGTTTGCAGTCAAATATAGTGTGGTAGTAGTACCTCCTTTCTAGTTTATAGGGCTCGATTCAAAAATCTCACCAACCAAGGTAGATGATGAGTGGTGGAATTTTTTTTGTAGTTTTCAATGTGACGAGACGCAAGCTCAAAATTTATTGATGGTTCTAGTTTCGAAGTGCGGCACTATTCCCGGATGGCGTAATGTCGGAACGTGTTCTCGGCCGTGGTGTAGCATATGCCATGGTAGTTCTTTTTCTACTACTGTGTACGTGCAATAACTGGCACCGTCGGATACATATCTTACGGTTATTGTGGCGTTCAACAGGAATAGCCTCATGGCGAGCTATAGACTAGTCTTTTTTTTTCTGACACATTAGACCTATCTCTTGGGACTTCTCGCACGCACCATCTCTATCTCCCTAGGTCGATGCCACCCACATACACTTGTACTCTGAGTTTAGTACGTTATACAAGAAGAGAAGAGGTGCACGCATACACTAGTCCTCACACACACACACACACATCTATAGCTACGAATTGTAGTGTTCTCAACCATCTGATTGGCTCTCTCATAGGTTTCACATTGCTCCTTGGCCTTGAGATTCAGAAGTTTAAAATGCAGAGGCTAAGCTGGAGGCATGAGGTTTTGGTTAATGTGCGGGGCCGCGCACGACACCAACACGACACAAGCTTCGTCTGCCTGGTCCGCATGCAGTCAGATGAGTTGTCCAAGTATAGACACAACCAGGCCCTCCTTGGTATGTGCGCCTCGACTTATGCATAGAGAAATTAGGATCAGAGGGAGTACTACTAGTAGTAGTACAGTACTACTTTGATGTGTCGCGTCAACTCGCACAAGTATGCAACACTTCCTGAACAAACAAGCATATAAGTTGATGTCGTTATACTTCTTACCCAAAGGATCTTTATATCCAACAGACACAAAATATCCGTTCGACTGTTGGAAATTACTTTAACTGCTGATCTGATGTCAAAGTAATTGCTGCATTGCCACCAAAACCCACCATATCTTAAGCTAAATTAGACCGAGCTAACCCCTATATTAGCATATTACTAAGAGAAACAGAAGGCACTATAGAATCATTTAGGGCGTGATCTTGTCAATCTGAATGTGGAGGCACACCAGCTTAGCCCTGGCCAGCAGCTTGGGTGGAACTGTGAAGAAGGTCAGCTCCTACACGGCGACGTCGCCGGGATCCTTGCTGCTTGTCACCTCCATTTCCACTTTGACGGTGTCGGTCCTGCCTTTGGGCTCCCCCGGTGGGCCGTTCGCCCACAGCTTGGCCATGTAGTGCGGCAGTGGGGATGCCCCCGCTTTGATGTAGACGACCGACACGGCGATAGGCGCGCCGATGTCGAGCACGCCGTCAACCAAGAAAATGCGCGACCATCCTCCTCCGCGAACAGCAAGAGTCGTGGCTCTGAAAGTGGCACTTGCAGCTGGAGCACCTTGCTTTACTGGATCATGTGCACGGGCATGGGATGCATGGTGCTGATGTGGTGGGAGAGCACTGGCGGCAGGCCTTCGTAGCCGCAGATGGGCACGGGGCATTTGCAGGGCGCGAGCAAACACACGCTCTGGTGATCGGCTAGCTTGTGGTAAGTGACGTAGAGCCCACAGCCTTCGTGCGAGCACTCCACCCTCACCGAGGAGAGGACGGTGTCCACCGCCGTGTTCCGCATGTCGAAGCCACCGCCTAGGGATGGCAATGGGGACAATCCCCTACGGGGATACCTACAACATCCCCATCCCCATCTATTCCCTATCATCCCATCCCCATCCCCGTTTACATGACTGGGGATGAAATTTCCCCATACCCATGCCCCACTGGGAAACGGGGCCCCATTAGGGTCCCAATCCCATAAAAAAATACTCATATACATCATTGTTGAGGAAATCGTTAACTAGTAGCTGCTCGGTTGGCTAGCGAGTAGGGGATTAATTGGCTAATCGGCAAGTTAATCGGCCATTTAATCAATTAATCGAACGATTTTTTGGTTTAGAGGATACTCGGTGCCCCTATGAGTAGGGATTAATCGGCAAGTTAACTGGTTAATCTGATGAATTATTGAACAGGGATATACATAACATGACACCCTATAATCAACATACATACATGGTGTTGTCCTTGTCCTGCTAATGCCTATCTAGGCCGTATTGACTTCCTGTTCATGGTGGCAGCCGAGGTGACGATGTGAGATAGTTTTAAGGGTTTTTTCAGAGCTTTTTTTGTTTTCACAAGTTTGTTTGTGAATATTTTAAGGTTGACCGCAGTATCACAGTTAATAACCAGGTCCCCGATGGGTATTGGGTCTGGGGAATAGGATATCACCCCATCCCCATCGTACCTTATGGGGAATACAATAGTTTGGTAAATATCCCCATGGGGATGTTTTTCGCCCATCCCCACCCCCTATAGATGAAATCCCCACGGGTTTGGCGGGTATGGGGCCCCGTTGCCATCCCTACCACCGCCGCGCTCACACTTCTAGCACTACCACTGCTTCCCGGGGCGCTCGACGCAGCAGTCCGCACAGGCCAGGTGCCCTCCCTTGCACCGCACAAATCAATTGAACAACACACCAATCAAGAAACATGCACCTTGCTCGATCAGCCGAACGGACGAGGTGTATTCGAACCTTATACACTGGAGGCTTCAAGGGGCGGAGGCACAAGGGGAAGTGGAGCAAGGTGAGGTCCATCGAGACCATAGAGAGCTCCATCGTCGGGTCATGTTCTGTCTGCATGATCTCACCCTCCTCGTGCACAACCATCTCTCGCTTTAGGGCCGGGGCATTACAAAGCTTTACCGTGACATATTCATACTACTTCAAGGTGCATTAAATCAACACATGCAAGTATCAAAAGCAGAGTCGTGGCATGCATGTATGCATTGTAATTAATGCATCGGTAAATGCAAATTATTGAAATATATCGAGCGCAGTGCTTTGATGTGTCATGTCAACTCATACAACAATGAGAAGTTTGGTTACTACAATGCCCTCTCCCTCGTGGACTAAGCTCTGGTGCCTTAACTACACCTGCCTTTGGCTGTATGATAGGTGGGCCACCCACCTGTTGGGCCCACCTATCATACATGCTAATGCAGGAGCAGTAAGTCAATGAAGTTGCGTCCCTCCCTCGGCCATGAGCGTGGTGGCTGGCAGGACTAGGAGAAGCTTTCGCTACACGCTCTCCCTCCCGCACGCGGTGGACATGCAACAGTTCATTCGGTGCCAGATGCCCAGAATCATACTGTAGTACTCCTCCACTGCAGTAGTGCCCCATCATTGTTCGACTTCCCGAAGAGGCAAAGAGCCAAGCGCAGCCCGGACGCTCGTGTGGCAGTTTCATGTGTAGAGTAGTCTAGGATAGCGTGTATCGTACCTCTAAGCTTAAAATCGTTGGGGTCGGCTCCATGCTATGAGGCCATCTCAAAGAATGTGCACCTCGAGGCCACGCTCGCCACGCAGCACCTCGCCATGCAAGAAACCGTCGATACGCACATCCACGTCTATGAGGAAATCATCTACATAGGCCACTACATGGCCAGCGAGGACAGAAAGACATTGGCCTTCTTCCAGTGGCTGGAATCTTTGGACGCCATTATTCAGAAGCACGTTGACCTGGCCACGAAAGCCGCTGCTACTTAACCGTCGTTCGATGGGCCGGCGCCCTCAGCCGAGAAGGTGGACGTCGTCGATGGATGCATCTCTTCTTCTTGCCTCCTGTAACCAGCACTGCATCGCCTCATGACCTTAATGTTTTATTAGTATAGTACTCCCTCCGTTCCCAAATATAAGTCTTTCTAGAGATTCCAGCAAGTGACTACATACGGAGCAATATGAGTGAATCTACACTCTAAAATATGTCTACATACATCCGTATGTTGTATTCCATTTGAAATATCTAAAAAGGCTTATAGTTAGGAACGGAGGGAGTATATGGCATTTTTATTCCAGTCGTAACATTTTCACTGCGAGGTGGGGCCGCAGTTGAGCAAACCGACCATCGACAATCCCCACCCCGCCCACCGGGCGTCGGCTGAGTTTAGAATTAGAAGATAGAAACGAGGGAGAAGAGCTAGTTGTAGCACGAACGATGTTGTCAGATGTGACTTGTGTTGATAGAATAGGAGTACTGAGCACTCATACCTCTTTTTTAGCAAAAAAGTAGACATGTGGGAGAGCCAGCATCCGGGTCGACGTGTCATGCACCAGAATAGAGTGCGGAATGGAAGGGGGCATCACCCCGGTCGTAGCGCCAGTAATTCATGACTATAGTGAGTAGTCATATCACAAGTCTTTCCAGCAGTAACGCGCCGTCAAATCGCACAACCCGACCTTTCTAGCAGTAAGTAAGTTGAATCCGCTACTCCCTCACCCTCCTCGCCTCTCTGTCAAACCGCCTACGCGAAAACTGCCGCGCGTATTGCCCGGGAAAAGCCCCACCCTCAACTTTTAACTACGCAAAAATAGTTCGAGCTTGTTCGTTCTATATAAATACCAGTAGTACTGTATGTTTATTCACCCGTGGGGTTGTTCAATGAATGGAGGGCCGGGGAGCACAAGTGAACAATACTACTACTAGTATTAAGTAGGAGTTGTACAGTTAGTCACCTTAAATAGAGAGTTTCTTTTCGTTAATGCCACGTACACAAATTGAAACGCTTGTTGTGGAGAGAAAAAGATAATCACTCCACTATATATGTACGCAGGGGCCTGAGCGCTTGCTTTAATATGGTTGCTCTCTTCATTCTCTCATCATATGTACACAGGGGCCTGAGCGCTTGCTTTACTAGGGTTGCTCTCTTCATTCTCTCATCCTCTCCATATCTAAACAAGACATCAGTAGCGACATTTTCTCTCTGCTCACCACTGGTCATAGATCTGACCGGATCCCTTCGTTCGGTGTGTGTAGAGGACTAAAAGGTGCATCGTTCACGCGGTCATCGCCGGCGAGGGAGGAAACCCACAGCTGCCGGCGGGGCCCGATCATCTGCCCGTGTCGTTCTCTCTGACACAGCGCCGACTCGGGAGGTCCTCTGACCCTTCTTCCTCCCTGCCGTATTGTGCGCAGATCGGACCTGCCGCCGCCGACATCCCGATGACCCTTAGGTACAAGTTCTTCGAAAGTGGCCTTGCTCTATTGCCCCAGCTCCCCACGTGTCTGCATGTGCATCTTTTTCTACTTCCATCAGCTCTTCCAAATCCACCTAAATTTTTAGTATTATTAGAGGTAAAGCTACTTTCGTGCATGCGAATCTAGGACTTGGTTCAAACAACGAAGAAAGGGGGAAAATCGTAGCATGAATCTAGGACTTGATTCAAAGAGGAAATAACAGGGAAAAGTAGTAGAGACCGGATACCCAACCGGTCTCTTGGTTGAAAAGGGAAATAATGGGACAACTCAGTACAAATTGGATAAGGAACAGATCTATTATTGGTTGAAAAATGGATAGAAAGTTGTGGCTGGTGGACAAGTCAACAGAGTATGTCCAAGATTAGATTTGCTGCCCTCACATAGTAAAAGGTCTCCAGGATTAGATTTGCTGCCCTCGCATAGTAAAAGGTCTCCAGGATTAGATTTACTGCCCTCACATAGTAAAAGGTCTGCAGGATTAGATTTGCTGCCCTCACATAGTAAAAGGTCTCCAGGATTAGATTTGCTGCCCTCACAAAGCATGAACAAACTCGGCATCACCACTTTATGCCTCCTTGTAGGTACATTGTGCTGATGCGTCCATTGTCGCATGTCCTTATACCAACCTTTTGTTGTTGTTAATGTAAGGGCGCATGTAAAATGAAGTGATCACATTTTTACCATAAGGACATGTCTAACGAGTGTTATTGTTAATCTAATGCCTCCAGTGATATGATGCAATTAAACTGTGTTACAAATGGTACTCCTGCTATTTTCCCCAGTATGATAAGTAAGTTGCTTCTATACGCTGCTGAGTGCCCTGGTGTCCCCACGGTCCCATGCCCTTAAACCAACTCTTTAGCTACTGTTGATTTACTATATCTGGTAAACAAGCAATGCCACCATTAAAGTAATCCCATATTTGATGAATGTCATAGTTGATCATAATGCTTCCGGTAACATGACGCATTGCCGACGTTTTAAAATTTCTATTGTCCTTGCATGATTGCCATGAACATAATTAAGATGCTTCTTTTCATTTCGTGTATCTTTCGTATATTCTTATTGACCAGCAACGGTTTACTTTCTATCTTTTTGTGCATATAGGGATATCCATTTCACCTTGTTGCTATTGTGACCTTTTGGTGAACTGCACAAAACACTTTTTTTGGAATGGGTGTCTTGTGAAGTTCAACTAAAATGTCACGTGGGAAACATCTCTCAATTTTGGTGGAACTGCACAAAATGGTGATTGGAGTTTCCAAAATCTCCATCAAATTCTGCTGGTAATCTCGTGCAACATTTTATTAGCTTTTGCAAGATGAGACCTCACTGTCACCACAATGGCACTTTATTTTAGTGGAACTGCATAAAAGGATAAGCAAATTATAGTTGCACCTTACATGAGCAGGACAGCCAACCTTAATGTCGATGAATTTTAGTGCAACTACTAAAGAAGAACCTGCCAGCTCACGAGAGCAAGTACTTCTTGCTAGCTAAATGATGCAATCTTCCTTGTAACATCCCAAAATTCTAAATTTTGGAATATTACATTAAATAAATAGTTTTGATTGATTGTTTGATTGCGTGTGGTTGCTTGTGTGAAATTGAGCGAAATTTGAAACTTTTTGAAACTTAAATGAGAGGGAATAAAACGACTTTCCCAAACTTTCACTTTGCTTTCTGATCTCCATGAATTCAAATTCTTCTCATCCCAAAACCCTAGATTGAAGATGACATGACTTGTTCCATTTAAATAAATGAAGAGGGTTTTTGAAAATATTTGGATCTCATTTGGAAATATTTCAAATTCAGAAACTTTATGCAACTCAATGATTTTCATGAGAGAAGATAAAATGACTTCTTCAATCATATGAAATATGAGTTGGAAGTTTCAAAGAATTAAATTTAAAAGTCCTTTTCAAATTATTTTCAATTCAGAGTTATTTGGGTTTTATTCAAATTATTTTTCTCCAAAAATAAAATATATGGAAAATAGGGTAAAAATGATTCCCTAGAGTAGAAAATTGGAGAGAAATAAATTTGAAATCATTTTGGTATTTTTAAAATAATTTTTGTGGGGTTTTAATGCAACAATAGCACTCCTTGCTTTATTTAAATTTTTGTGGAATTTATTTGACGCTAAAAATGTTCATGTTGTAGGAAACCTTTTTCTAAAAAATTTGATATATAATATGCCTATATTATGTTTTTATTTTATTTGGTTTTATTTATATTTATTGTGTCTTTACAAAAAACTCTCGCGCCGACCGACTGGGCCACGGCCCAGCCCGCCAGCCCGCCCAACCGAGCGCCGCCTCCGCCCCGGTCCGGGCGCTGCACGCCCCGCCGCCGCCCGTGTCTGGCATGGACACCGCCGCTGTCGCCCCCTGCCGCAAGTCGAGTCGCCCCCAAGCCTATATATAGCAGGACCCAGGGCCCCTCAACTCCACACCACCGTCGCCGCACTTCGACAGCCCCGCTCGCCAGGCCACGGCCCAGCCGGCCCACGCCGCTCGCCCGCTCGGGAGTACGTCGCCACCACGCCGACCTCAGCATTCGTGCCGAGGCCGGACTCCTCCGGCCCCTTCCGCAAGCCACATTTGCCCCGTCGCCTTTAAAAGCCACGCCCTTGACCCCCTCAACTCCTCGCATCGTGCCACTGTCGCCTCGCATCTCGTCACCGCCGCCCCGCACAGCACGCTGCCTCTACCGCGCTTCGCCGCTGCTGTTGCGCCACCGCCTCCACACTACGCCGCGCCTCACCACTACGCCACCCTCACTGACGCTCACCGCCGTGGAAAAGCCGCCAGAAACCGCCCCGCCGTCAAACCGACCGAACCGGTAATAAAACCATCGCCGGTCTGGTTTATTTTTAGTTCACCGGTTTTGTTCGAGTTTTCTTAGAAAACCTAGATCTGTTTTTTAGGTTTGGTTATTCAGTGAACGTCCGCTGTTCTGTTTCAGAAAATGAACGTTCGTTATTGAGTCTTTTTCTTTTTCTGTTATTTTAGTCAGGGACCTAGATGCAATTAGTTTATTTACAGTTTAGCCCCTGATCTTCAAACCTTCGCTACTTTTTACTCGTTTATCCAAATCCAACGAAACCAACGCCCACTTCTTCGTTATGATACCCTCTATCCAGATAACCAACTTAAACATATTTTTGAAAGTTTAGAATTTGTTTTCAAACAGATTTGAATTCAAACTTCTTTTGTTCATAACTCGAGTTTTATAACTCCAATTTAATTGATTATTTTTTCTAATTGAAGCTCTTGACCTAAAATTTGTGATAAGACCAAATCCACCCAATTTTGGTACTGTTAGAAATTGTTTTCTGTTGCAAGAGTTAATTGCTTGTTTTCAAAGTTTTCTGAGATCTTTTCTTCGATTCTTTTGCATGATTGCTTATGTGTAGTTACTATTGCTTGCTTATGATAGATTGACTGGAGTGTGACGAGTAGAACTATCAGGAGTTATGAGTGTGAATCTTCATCAACAGTACAAGGCAAGTTCACACTTTGACCATATCCCTTTATTACCCAGTTTTTATGCATTAGTTTCAACCCTCAAACATTGCATGAGTAAGATTGATAACATGTGGGTATTGGGAAGTAGTTGATGAGGTAGGAACCTATTGCCTCTTATTCAAATCTTGGGTGTTACTACGTTATGCTTATACTTCTATGCTATGCTCTTAGACGTGGTTTGGTTTGAGAGAATCCATGAAAGATGTGAGAGTTATTGTTAACTAAGGTTTAACTTAAGGTGTCTACTTTAATACACATCTGGGTGGATTGGTTGCGGGCACCTGGGGAATCCAGTGTTGTCCTAGGAGATCTTAGGGTACCCATGTGATCATCCTATGGAATGCCACCCAGGCTCAAAGGGATCATAAGATTATTCATGCTAGAAACTTCCGTGTGCAGCCACAAGCCATTATAGGCTCTGGCATAGTTAAGTAAGTTCTGAGAAACCTTTCCATGATGGGCTAGCAGATGTAGGGGAATTTTAGGTGTACCGGCCTATCTATCGGTTAAGGGGACTGATACGCCTCCGTCGTATCTAAATTTTTTAATTGTTCCATGCCAATATTCTACGACTTTCATATTTGGCAACTTTTTATACTATTTTTGGGACTAACATATTGATCGAGTGCCCAGTGCCAGTTCCTGTTTGTTGCATGTTTTTTGTTTCGCAGAATATCCATATCAAATGGAGTCCAAACGCGATAAAAACTGGCGGAGATTTTTTTTGGAATATATATGATTTTTGGGAAGAAAAATCCATGTGAGACGGTGCCCGAGGGAGGCACGAGGCAGGGGGCACGCCCCTGACCCTCGTGGCCACCCCGTAAGGTGGTTGGTGCCCTTCTTTCGCCGCAAGAAAGCTAATATTTGGATAGAGATCGTGTTGAAATTAAAGCCCAATCGGAGTTACGAATCGCCGGTAATATAAGAAACGGTGAAAGGACAGAATCTGAGAACGCAGAAACAGAGAGAGACAGATCCAATCTCGGAGGGGCTCTCGCCACTCCCACGCCATGGAGGCCATGGACCAGAGGGGAAACCCTTCTCCCATCTAGGGAGGAAGTCAAGGAAGAAGAAGGAGGAGGGGGGCTCTCTCCCCCTCGCTTCCGGTGGCACCGGAGTGCCACCGGGGGCCATCATCATCACCGCAATCTTCACCAAGAACTTCACCGACATCATCACCAACTCTTCCCCCTCTATGCAGTGGTGTAACCCCTCTTTTACCCGCTGTAATCTCTACTTAAACATGGTGCTCAACGCTATATATTATTTCCCAATGATTTATGGCTATCCTATGATGTTTGAGTAGATCCGTTTTGTCCTATGGGTTATTTGATGATCGTGATTGGTTTGAGTTGCATGTTTTATTATTGGTGCTGTCCTATGGTGCTCTCCGTGTCGTGCAACTGTGAGGGATTCCCATTGTAGAGTTTGCAATATGTTCATGATTTGCTTATGGTGGGTGGCGTGAGTGACAGAAGCACAAACCCGAGTAAGTAGGTTGTTTGCGTATGGGATAAAGAGGACTTGATACTTTAATGTTATGGTTGGGTTTTACCTTAATGATCTTTAGTAGTTGCGGATGATTTCTAGAGTTCCAATCATAAGTGCATATGATCCAATTAGAGAAAGTATGTTAGCTTATGCTTCTCCCTCAAATAAAACTGCAATAATGATTACCGGTCTAGTTATCGATTGCCTAGGGACAAATAACTTTCTCATAACACAAGCTCTCTACGAAAACTAACTTAGTTGTGTCTTCATCTAAACAGCCCCTACTTTTTATTTATGTGCTCTTTATTATCTTGCAAACCTATCCAACAACACCTACAAAGTACTTCTAGTTTCATACTTGTTCTAGGTAAAGCGAACATCAAGCGTGCGTAGAGTTATATCGGTGGTCGATATAACTTGAGGGAATATTTGTCCTACCTTTAGCTCCTCGTTGGGTTCGACACTCTTACTTATCAAAAACTGTTGCGATCCCCTATACTTGTGGGTTATCAAGACCTTTTTCTGGTGCCGTTGCCGGTGAGCCATAGCGTGGGTTGAATATTCTCGTGTGTGCTTGTTTGCTTTATCACTAAGTAATTTTTATTTGCTATTCTTAGTTGTTATTTATCATTAGTTATGGATATGGAACATGAAATACCAAAAAATTAGGTGTACTTGCTGCTCATGGAGATGAGGAACCTCCTAAAACCCTCGATGCTCGTTGTGTGACAGATATTATGTACTACTTTGATAATCCAGAGAAAACCCCATTCAATTTGGTAATGGGAGACACGTTGGATCAACGTGAATACTTTAGGGATTATCGCTTGACTCAAAAAGGGAAACTATTATGGGATCAAATTTATATGTTATATTGGTATGCTAGGCAACTATGCTTGAGATATGATTATACTTGTTGCTCTAGGATGAAGTCTCCACATCTTCCCTTTACATGCAAATTTAATGATAATGAAATCTTGGCTTCTTATGATAGAGGTATATATGATTACTATGATGTGGAACAAATAGAAGAATTTGTTGCTTTTAAGGGTGCTTATGAAATTGAATCTTTGTTTGAAAAGTATGAAGCTTTTGATGATGATGTTTATAGGCCTGAAAATGTTGCTATATTGAAATATTGCTATGAAAATTATGAATACAATTCCTATATTGATGCACTTATTGAGAAAGTCTCCGCTGTCCAAGAAGAGACTAATATTTTTGCAGGAGTCTATGGAAGAAGAAATTGATGAAACTGTGAGCTCATTGGATGAAAAAGATGATGATGAGAGCGAAGAACAAAAGGAGGAAGAGCGGATTAGCTACCCGTGCCCACCCTCTAATGAGAGTAACTCTTCAACTCATACATTGTTTAAATTCCCTTCATGCTTACCGAAGGATGATTGCTATGATGATTGTCATGATCCCGTTGATTCTCTTGAAATATCCCTTTTTGATTATGCTTGCTATGCCTATGGCCAAGATGCCAATATGAATTATGCTTATGGAGATGAACTTTCTATAGTTCCTTATGTTAAACATGAAATTTTTGCTATTGCACCCACGCATGATAGTCCTATTATCATTTAGAATTCTCCCAACTACACTATATCAGAGAAGTTTGCACTTATTAAGGATTATATTGATGGGTTGCCTTTTACCGTTACACATGACGATTTTGATAGATATAATATGACTGTGCTTGCTGTTCCTACTTGCAATTATTATGAGAGAGGAACTATATCTCACCCTCTCTATGTTTCCAACATGGTAAAATTGCAAGAAATTGTTTATACTATTTGTTGGCCTTTACTTTGTGTGCATGAATTGTTCTTTTATGACATGTTGATGCATAGGAAGAGAGTTAGACTTCGTTGCTGCATGATATATGTTACTTTGTGCTCACTACTAAATTACAAATCATTGTTGATTCAAATTGGCTTTGATATACCATGGGATCCGGGTGGATCCATTACTTGAGCACTATATGCCTAGCTTAATGGCTTTAAAGAAAGCGCTGCCAGGGAGACAACCCAGAAGTTTTAGAGAGTCATTTATTTCTGTTATGTGCTTTTATAAAGTTTAAATATAAAAATAATGTGCCAAGGTTTGCCTTTAGGATGTTTAGATTGCTTGTTGGTTTGTGCGGTGCAGGACAGAAACTTTGGCTGTAGTGCGCAATTTTAAATTTTTTACTGGAACGTCAAATGGTTCTGATTCTTTTTGAACTGTCTTTCTATACAAATTTTTTATTTTTCCTAATTTTTGCAGAATTTTTCAAGTATCAGAAGTATGGTGAATGTTCAGATTATTATAGACTCTTCTGTTTTAGACAGATTCTGTTTTTGATGCATAGTTTGCTTGGTTTGATGAAACTATCGATTTATATCAGTGGATTAAGCCATAAAAAAGTTATATTAAAGTAGCTACAATGCCAAAACAAAATATGAATTGGTTTGCAGCAGTACTTAGAGTAGTGATTTGCTTTATTATGCTAACGGATCTTACCGAGTTTTCTGTTGAAGTTTTGTGTGGATGAAGTGTTCGATGATCGAGAAGGTCTCGATGTGAGAAGAAAGAAGAGAGGCAAGAGCTCAAGCTTGGGGATGCCCAAGGCACCCCAAGTAAACATTCAAGGAGACTCAAGCGTCTAAGCTTGGGGATGCCCAGAAGGCATCCCCTCTTTCTTCAACAAGTATCGGTATGTTTTCGGATTCGTTTCGTTCATGTGATATGTGCAATCTTGGAGCGTCTTTTGCATTTAGTTTTCATTTTTCTTTTATGCACCATGCTGGTATGGGATAGTCCTTGGTTTATTTATAGAATGCTCTATGCACTTCACTTATATCTTTTGAGTATGGCTTTATAGAATGCTTCATGTGCTTCACTTATATCATTTGAAGTTTAGATTGCATGTTTCTCTTTACATAGAAAACCGCCATTTGTAGAGTGCTCTTTTGCTTCACTTATATTTGTTAGAGCGTGGGCATATCTTTTTTAGAAAGAATTAAACTCTCTTGCTTCACTTATATCTATTTAGAGAGATGACAGGAATTGGTCATTCACATGGTTAGTCATAAAATCCTACATAAAACTTGTGGATCACTAAGTATGATATGTTTGATTCCTTGCAATAGTTTTGCGATATAAAGATGGTGATATTAGAGTCATGCTAGTGGGTAGTTGTGTATTAGTAGAAATACTTGTGTTGAGGTTTGTGATTCCCGTAGCATGCATGTATGGTGAACCGTTATGTGATGAAGTCGGAGCATGATTTATTTATTGATTGTCTTCCTTATGAGTGGCGGTCGGGGACGAGCGATGGTCTTTTCCTACCAATCTATCCCCCTAGGAGCATGCGTGTAGTACTTTGTTTCGATGACTAATAGATTTTTGCAATAAGTATGTGAGTTCTTTATGACTAATGTTGAGTCCATGGATTATACGCACTCTCACCCTTCCACCATTGCTAGCCTCTAGTATCGCGCAACTTTTGCCGGTACCTTAAACCCACCATATACCTTCCTCAAAACAGCCACCATACCTACCTATCATGGCATTTCCATAGCCATTCCGAGATATATGCCTTGCAACTTCCATCATCATCATATACATGACTTGAGCATTCATTGTCATATTGCTTTGCATGATCGTAAGATAGCTAGCATGATGTTTTCATGGCTTGTCCGTTTTTGATGTCATGGCTACGCTAGACCATTGCACATCCCGGTACACTGCCGGAGGCATTCATATAGAGTCATATCTTTGTTCTAGTATCGAGTTGTAATATTGAGTTGTAAGTAAATAAAAGTGTGATGATCATCATTATTAGAGCATTGCCCCAGTGAGGAAAGGATGATGGAGACTATGATTCCCCCACAAGTCGGGATGAGACTTCGGACGAAAAAAATAAAAAAAGAGAAAAAAAGAGAAAGGCCAAAAAAAGAGGAGGCCCAAAAATATGAGAGAAAAAGAGAGAAGGGGCAATGTTACTATCCTTTTACCACACTTGTGCTTCAGAATAGCATCGTGTTCTTCATATAGAGAGTCTCTTGAGTTATCACTTTCATATACTAGTGGGAATTTTCATTATAGAACTTGGCTTGTATATTCCGATGATGGGCTTCCTCAAATGCCCGAGGTCTTCATGAGCAAGCCAGTTGGATGCACACCCACTTAGTTTTCAGTCTGAGCTTTCATACACTTATAGCTCTTAGTGCACCCGTGGCATGGCAATCCCTACTCACTCACATTGATATCTATTGATGGGCATCTCCATAGCCCGTTGATACGCCTAGTTGATGTGAGACTATCTTCTCCTTTTTGTCTTCTCCGCAACCACCATTATATTCCACCTATAGTGCTATGTCCATGGCTCATGCTCGTGTATTGCGTGAAAGTTGAAAAGGTTTGAGAACATAAAAAGTATGAAACAATTGCTTGGATTGTCATCGGGGTTGTGCATGATTTTAATATTTTGTGTGGTGAAGATGGAGCATAGCCAGACTATATGATTTTGTAGGGATAACTTTCTTTGGCCATGTTATTTTGAAAAGACATGATTGCTTTATTAGTAGGCTTGAAGTATTATTGTTTTTATGTCAAATGATAGACTATTGCTTTGAATCACCCGTATCTTAATATTCATGCCATGATTAGATATGTGATCAAGATTATGCTAGGTAGCATTCGACATCAAAAATTATCTTTTTTATCATTTACCTACTCGAGGACGAGCAAGAATTAAGCTTGGGGATGCTAATACGTCTCCATCGTATCTAAATTTTTTGATTGTTCCATGCCAATATTCTACAACTTTCATATACTTTTGGCAACTTTTTATACTATTTTTGGGACTAACATATTGATCCAGAGCCTAGTGCCAGTTCCTGTTTGTTGCATGTTTTTTGTTTCACAGAATATCCATATCAAACGGAGTCCAAACGGGATAAAAACCGATGGAATTTTTTTTTGGAATATATATGATTTTTGGGAAGAAAAATCCATGCGAGACAGTGCCCGAGGGAGGCACGAGGCAGGGGGCGTGCCCCTGACCCTCATGGCCACCCCGTAATGCGGTTGGTGCCCTTCTTTCGCTACAAGAAAGCTAATATCAGGATAGAGATCATGTTAAAATTTCAGCCCAATCGGAGTTATGGATCTCCGGGAATATAAGAAATGGTGAAAGGGCAGAATCTGGGAACGCTGAAACAGAGAGACAGATCCAATCTCGGAGGGGCTCTCACCCCTCCCACGCCATGGAGGCCATGGACCATAGGGGAAACCCTTCTCCCATCTAGGGAGGAGGTCAAGGAAGAAGAATAAGAAGGAGGGGGGCTCTCTCCCCCTCGCTTCCGGTGGCACCGGAGTGCCACCGGGGGCCATCATCATCACTGTAATCTTCACCAACAACTTCACCGCCATCATCACCAACTCTTCCCCCCTCTATGCAGCGGTGTAACCCCTATTTTACCCACTGCAATCTCTACTTAAACATGGTGCTCAATTCTATATATTATTTCCCAATGATGTATGGCTATCCTATGATGTTTGAGTAGATCCGTTTTGTCCTATGGGTTATTTGATGATCGTGATTGGTTTGAGTTGCATGTTTTATTATTGGTGTTGTCCTATGGTGCTCTCCGTGTCGCGCAAGCGTGAGGGATTCCCGCTGTAGGGTTTGCAATATGTTCATGATTTGCTTATGGTGGGTCGCGTGAGTGATAGAAGCACAGACCCGAGTAAGTAGGTTGTTTGCGTATGGGATAAAGAGGACTTGATACTTTAATGCTATGGTTGGGTTTTACCTTAATGATCTTTAGTAGTTGCGGATGCTTCCTAGAGTTCCAATCATAAGTGCATATGATCCAATTAGATAAAGTATGTTAGCTTATGCTTCTCCCTCAAATAAAACTGCAATAATGATTCCCGGTCTAGTTATCGATTGCCTAGGGACAAATAACTTTCTTGTAACAACAAGCTCTCTACTAAAACTAACTTAGTTGTGTCTTCATCTAAACAGCCCCTACTTTTTATTTACGCGCTCTTTATTATCTTGCAAACCTATCCAACGACACCTACAAAGTACTTCTACTTTCATACTTGTTCTAGGTAAAGCGAACATCAAGCGTGCGTAGAGTTGTATCGGTGGTCGATAGAACTTGAGGGAATATTTGTCCTACCTTTAGCTCCTTGATGGGTTCGACACTCTTACTTATCGAAAACTGTTGTGATCCCCTATACTTGTGGGTTATCAGGGACCTCTTTGGAAAGACTATGTCTTGATCATCTGGTTCTCAAACATCAGGCAGTGCGAGGAATTCAACGAAGGAGATCGAGTCTTGTGGGGAAAAGTGCGCAACCTCTGCAGAGTGTACAAACTAATAATGATTAACCGTGTCCCCGGTTATGGACACTTGAGTATGTGGTATTTGAATTATTGATTTGATCTCATCACGTTAGTTAATTAATTTGTTGGGTTATTAATGATAATTTGGGATTGAGTTGGGGTTACTTTCTCAATGTTTTCAACAAACTTTGTAGTTAAATAAAATATATTCCTTTGTTGTAGGGAAAAATTAGCTTTATGCAAAATTAAACTTAGAGCTTCCACCAGCCAAATATGCATGTAGTGATAGTTATTATTCATCATTGCTCTATGGTGTGAATTTGCCAATACATTCAATGTACTGACCTACATGGTTGCAACGTCTCATGTTGCAGGAATCTTACGACGAGTAAGTGATACGTTAGGGTTACGATGTCTACACTCAACTTTTCCGTTATCGTTGTTGGGAACTCCACAACCTTGTTGTTACTTCCGCTATTGGGATTGAGGTAATAGTATTTACGTTACTTTATACATGTGATTTACCTCTGTTATAAATCCTCGAGTATTATGTGTGTCAGCATACCGATCTAGGGATGACACTTAAGCATAGAGACTTCGATCCATTTGGGTCGGGTCGCTACATTGCTTCATTTCAGGTGAACTGCAGAAAAAGGCGCATGAATTGAATCATGGAACTCCAGGCTGGCCTCATCCGAGTGGAGTTGCAGGTTCAACACACGAGTCGTGGCGGCATAGGGCCCCTCACACCAGTCAGTACTATCCTTTATCAACATGATTGTGCTTTATCATATTGTGCTAATGTTCTAATTTTTAAATAAAGCTATTCTATCGCAATCTTTTCTCTTTTTGGAAATAAAGTTTGCTTCAACACTATTATAGTAATCATGCTCTTTCTTATGTGTGCAAAAAGGAATACTCAATTACAGATGTTTTGATGGTCAAGAGCATTCGCCAAGTTCTTGGGTTGTATGACACGGCAAGCTAAGATGGATTTAATCCCGATATTCAGTTTATCAAAAGGATCTAATGGGTTGGTTCTGAATCTTGCAAGCTGGGAATCAATGAGATGTGCAGGGATATTTTTTGTACTTATTGTTTGAGTCTTATTTGTTGGTTCTGAATCTTGCAAGCTGGGGATCAATGAGATGTGTAGGCATCTTTGATGTACTTATTATTTGAATTTTATTTATTGGTTCTGAATCTTGCAAGCTGGGAAACACGGCATGATGATGTAGAGGACAACAACCATAACAAACACTTCAAACTTGGTAGTATTATCTGTGTGAAAGTGCGATAAATGTGTTGGTCGTGCGTGTCTTGAGAATAATAATTCTAATTGGTGTGCATGTTGATCCTGTGGCACTGATAGAACGAGCCAATGCATTGCTTGTTTTAAGAATAAATTTCTATTAAAGATAATTAAATTTAAGTAAAGTGACCACTAACAGTTGTTATTACAGTACCAATACAGACCCGCTCGTGAACCGACGTGTGGCCGGAATAGGTTTCTTAATGGAGGCGTTTGAATGCGCCGAGGGTGCATGTTCTGTCGGGCGTGCAGCGGACGAGGGAGGGGTAGTAACTGTTGTCGCCTATACACACTCAGTTTACTGTTGAATCCAGTTCCCCAAGAGCTGAAAAATGAACTGCTGTCGCCGCCTATCCACTCGTTCACTTGAAGAGACTCCAATGGAAATCTGAGGGGTGAGCCTGCTGGATATGGACTTTAGCAAGGAGTTCACCTTTGAGTTCGTCGTTAAGTCCCATGGCTGCACCTAGTTGAATGTGATGTACACCAACGATCCGAACTCAGTGAAGCTCTGCCTCGCCGAGTTCAAGCAGTACCTACAGGACGAGAAATCACAAGGTCGCAGGACTAGACCTTGTGCCCATCCATTCGTCTCTTGACAGGGACCAGCAGATCGCGGCGGTCCAGGTATGCGTGTGGGACGAGGTTCTCGTCTACCACTACGGCACGGCCATTAGAGGTTCTGGAGCATTCGCACGTTTTATCGTCAGCGCCGACTGCACCTTCGCTAACGTGGAGAGAAGGAAGAACGCGACGATTCGGTCATCTAGTGCAACAAGCTTGTCGACATCCAAAAGCAGTACAAGATCATCGGCAATGGGCAGGAGAAGGACTCTGTGGTTTTCCTTGCCGAGACCATCATCGATCCCTGCTACGCCAAAAAGAAATAAGACAATGATACCAAGGACCCGTACACGTGGGAGGTACCTCTGAATCTAGCCTACATAACCTACACGGCCAAGAACGCATACACATGCTACAACATGTACAGGCGGATCTTGGACATGAGGGCGTGTCTGCTTCCCGTAACCGACGAGTACACGGACAGCCGCAGCGTCATGATCAAGCGTGCCAAGAAGGTCTAGATGTTGTACTTTATCTGTTTATAAGCACCTTTATCATCTGAGTGTTTCATGCATTAGCATATGTGTCGTAATTATCTGTTTTGTCCGAAATATTTCTTTTAAGAACCCATTAACATGTTTGCTTTTTTTGGTGGCTATTTGCTTATGTATGTAACTAGTTCACTCATCTGTTTCAAAAAAAACTAGTTCACTCGACTGTCGTGCTTTGAATCTCCTTCCTCCCAACGTATTCCCCTTCTCAACTGGACCCAGCAAATCTCGTACACAGACATATGGGACCAACCACCTATCCATTTGTATTTCTTTATTTTGTTTAATCTTTCGTCATCTTCCTATATAGCGGGTGGCCATCATAGCCTATGGCATTGGCCAGGCCATCCCTCTACTCCCACACATTGTCCGGTGGCGGCAGCTCCACCGGCCCACCCTACACCCGAACAAGTCAACCCTCGTACTCCCCTCCGCATGCGTCTTCCCCCGCTCCGGTTCGTTCGGTCCGAGGTCTCGACGCCATCCTCCGCCTTGGTTCCCTCACCGCGGCGCCGCCGTCTGTCATACCCAACATGGTCGGCAAAACTAGAGGAATCGGGAGACAAATGTTCGTTGAGAGGCTGATAGTCCCGGGCCCACCAAGTCCATGGCCTAGGTTTTGTTGTTTAACATGGGCAACCCACGACATGTTTCAACATTTTTTGGATCCAGCGGGTATCAAGCGGCCTCTAGGCCTCCCAACCTAGCTTGTCTATAACATCAGCAGCCCAAGTTATGTTTGTTTTTTCAAGACAACGCACAACTCAGTTCTATTTTTCTATAAGAATGCAAAACTGAACTATGTTTTCCCTTCTATAATAGTATATATATATATGTCTTATTTTATTACATAAATATAATAGAAACAACATAAGGTTCCATTAAACCAGTCGTTCGTCCAACCATTTTATAGACCTTCCCACTTCCTTTATTTTTCGTTTTCATTAATCCTATATCTGAATTTTCTCCCACTTTCTTTTTCGATGTAAACTGAGTTTTCTCCCAGTACTTTTCCCTAGAACCAACTCAACTGGCCCACGTCTAGCCTAAAGAATAATAATACCCCACGTCCTATTAACTCATCAAATTAAAATGCTATTTTATTTCATAAATTGAAAGTTCTTACAAAATAATAATAATAATAATTGTTTATATATAACTTGACAAGTTAACTCGTAGTGATTGCATACATAAGCTTGCAAAGATTTTACTGACCAATGCAGTAATAGACGTGCAATCATGTGTTTATGTTTTTATAACATTTCTCCGTCCAGCCCAACATGATATTTTCACCCAGCCCAGCAAGTCTGCGGATTTCGAGAAAAATGCAAATGGGCTTTAAATTCTACCATATATATAAACGGGCTGCATAGATGTTACATCATTGTTTCACCCAGCCCACCAAATAGACTATAGGAAAACAAATGGACTGGCTAACATGTGGGCCAGTAGGTCGAAGCCTAAGCAAGGCATTGGATTTACATCCAACGGTCGGCATTCTTCTTCAATCTCTCGTCTTCTACCCCCAGCGCTGCCGGGACCGCCTGCTCCAGCCTCCGGCGTCCAGCGGTGTTGTTTTGCACGCCTCGTAGCGAAACGCTACCCCGCCAACGGCCAGGCCATCCCTCCACTCCGCACCTCCTGTTATTCTCTGTCGAGTGTAGGCCCACCTCGCACCCGAACCAGTCAAGTTTCCCACTCCTCTCCGTATGTGACTCCATTGCCGCGTCTTCCCCATCTCTGGGTCGTTCCGGTCTGGGGCCTCGCCGTCGTCCACCGCCTCACTGCGCTCGACACGACATGGTCAACAAACGAGAGCCATCAGAAGAGGACTGCACATGGAGAGCCTGATGGCTGGGACCCACGAGGTCCATGGTCGCACGCAAGGAAATTTCCTCCCCTGACAGCTGGGACCCACCGGTTGTATCTTTGCACGGAAGGAAGTGCCTCCTTGTTATGCAAAAAAAAACTATTCCTCACGATGATAGCTGGGACCCGGTAGATTTTGTGGCTGACTTGCGGGCCTAATAAGCAGACGTGTACGCAGGGCTTTGTCAACTTAATCAATAAATGATTCTAGCAGTTGGACCATTGGATGTTAATCCAACAACCATGCTCCTTCTTCAACCTCTGTTCTTGCTCCTGTCTCCCGTGGGCGGCACCGCGGCAATGCTGTCGCGCACCCGAACCAGTCAAGTTTCTCACTCATCTCCATCTGCGACTCCACTGCCGCGTCTTCCCCATCTCCGGGTCGTTCCAATATGGGGCCTCGCCGTCATCCACCGGCCTTGGTGCACTCGGCACGATGTGATCAACATGGTCAACAAACGAGAGTCATCGGGAGATGACTGTACGTGAGAGGCTGACAGTGGGGACGCACCACACCCATGGACGCATGCATGCAACTGCATCCTTTTTACCTTGAAAAATAATGTTTTCTCCCCCTGACTGTTGGGACCCACTAGCTACATCTTTGAACACAAGGAAGTGCCTCCTTATTACTCACAAAATAAAAACGATTTCTCCCCCTGACAGCTGGGACCGAGAAGCTATATCTTCGCACGCAAGGAAGTGCGTCCTTATCCTACCTGACCGATGGGACCCACTCGTTCAAAGCGTACATAGCGTTGTTTGTCTGGTCGCGAATGTGTACGTGCATACTGGTCGATCGGTCTCTCTGCAAGTATGAACAGTGGCCGAGTAAGTAGCAGCACATGTCATAGTAGAGCCCCCCACGTAGCATTTCAGGTTGTCCTGTCTAAACCGTGTACACGTACATATAGCCACACGCCAAAAAATACGGCCACGTACGTACATACGGGCGGGGTCTCGAACACCTACTCGCGCATACGTACGGCCAGGTCTCGTGTACATGGTTGGGTCGGAACAGAGAAACTACATCGTCATCGTGTTCATGGGGAGGCAACGGAATGCATCGTATTCATCGGGAGGCAACAGAATACGTGGTGTTCATCGGGAGCCAACCGGCTTGGACAGAACAGCCGATCGAAACGAGGCCTGGCATACCGCAGAACGGAGGAAACGGCCTTGTGTTCGACCGGCCATGGTCGAAATTCATCGGGAGGGGTCTGGCGTACCGCAAAACAGAGGAAACGGACTTCTCTTGGACCTCCTACGGTCAAAATGGGGTCCTATTGATCAGGAGGGGTGTGGCTTACCGCAAAACGGAGGAAATAGACTTGTGTTGGAGCGCCACAGTCGAAACGGGGGTCTTGTTCATCGGGAGGGGTGTGGCATACCGCAAAACGGGACTCCACGGGATACTGTTCATCTCCATCGTCGACCTCCTCCAGCCTCCACGGGCTACTGTTCATCCATCGTCGACCTCCTCCAGCCTCCACCTACGATTGTTCATCCACAGGCTCATGTTCATCTAGCCTCCACTAAGCGCTCCTCCACCGGCTACTGTTCAACCAGCCCTTTCCACGGGGTCCTGTTCAACCATCCCTCCATGGGCTATTGTTCATCCAGCCCTAAACCAGCTACTATTCAACCAGCCCTCCACGGGGTCGTCCTATTCATTAGGCCCTCCACGGGGTCCCGTTCATCCACCCCCCAACCAGCTCGATCGGTCGGTGTACTATTCATCCAGCGGCAATGGCCTTTACTACCACAGGGTCCTGTTCATCCACCCCCCCTCCACCGGGAACTGTTCATCCAACCCCCTCCCCCCCCCAACAACGCTCATTGTTCATCCAGAGGCAGCAGGTTCGATCGGCTTCAGTTAGCAGTAGTAGCAAAGGAATCGCTCGATCGGGTTCAGTTAACAATCATCGATCGATCGCTCAGGTTCAGTATCGTGTAGCCTGCAGTGCAATCGCTCGGGTTCAGTAGGAAAACGCCTCGCTCGGGTTCAGTTAGAGCCCAACGCCGCGCACCCACGTGCGTATGTGTACGAGAGAAACGTGCATTGCTCGGCCCCAACCACCCACCGTAACTGGGAACTCCCCCATATTTTCCTCGCCCTCGCTTCTACCACAGTTTTTTCCGTCATGGGCGGCCCAAAGAATGTCATGCAGCTGCTTCTCCGGCCCGCCCAGGACGAAAAGCCCATTTTCTGTCATGATTTTTTGTCATAGAAGTAGGATCCCACCACATCTATGATGATACCGGGTTTTGTCACAATTATCGTCATAGAAGTGTCATAAGCATGACAGAAAAAAAAATTGTTCGGCCCAAAATGTCACGGATGTGTCTTTTTTTGTAGTGGTCGCCCATCGCCACCTCGCCTCGCCACCACCCCGTCGCCGCCCCCTCCTCGACCCATCGCCGCCCCCCACGGTGAGCCCCTACCACCCCTCTCATGTTTTCTTTTCTGTTTAGTTTAGGTTTTTTAGTTTAAGTTTTTTCATTTTAGTTACTTCAGGTTTAATTAGTTTAGGTTATTTAGTTTAATTAGTTTAGGTTTAGGTTTAATTAGTTTAGGTTGTATAGTTAGCTAGATTAGATTAGGTTAGATTAGTGTTAGGTTTTAGTTAAATAATCATAATTAAAGGAAGTAA
Source organism: Triticum urartu (assembly GCF_003073215.2). NCBI lineage: Eukaryota > Viridiplantae > Streptophyta > Magnoliopsida > Poales > Poaceae > Triticum > Triticum urartu. The sequence continues at coordinate 452,147,387 of NC_053024.1, read as the reverse complement.
AAAAAGATGAAAGAAGAAGAAGAAGAAGAAGAAGAAGAAGAAGAAGAAGATGATGATGATGATGATGATGATGATGATGATGATGATGATGATGATGATGATGATGAAGAGAAGAAAAGAGGAAAAAGGAAAAGAAGGAAGAAGAAAAATAAGAAGAAGAAGAAGAAGAAGAAGAGGAGGAGAAGGAAAGAAGAAGAAGAAGAAGAAGAAGAAGAAGAAGAAGAAGAAGAAGAAGAAGAAGAAGAAGAAGAAGAAGAAGAAGAAGAAGAAGAAGAAGAAGAAGAAGAAGAAGAAGAAGAAGATGATGATGATGATGAGGATGATGATGATGATGATGATGATGATGACGATGATGATGATGATGATGATGATGATGATGAAGAGAAGAAAAGAGGAAAAAGGAAAAGAAGGAAGAAGAAAAATAAGAAGAAGAAGAAGAAGAAGAAGAAGAAGAAGAAGAAGAAGAAGAAGAAGAAGAAGAAGAAGAAGAAGAAGAAGAAGAAGAAGAAGAAGAGAAGAAAAGAGGAAAAGGGAAAAGAAGGAAGAAGAAGAAGAAGAAGAAGAAGAAGAAGAAGAAGAAGAAGAAGAAGAAGAAGAAGAAGAAGAAGAAGAAGAAGAAGAAGAAGAAGAAGAAGAAGAAGAAGAAGAGAAGAAAAGAGGAAAAAGGAAAAGAAGAAGAAGAAAAATAAGAAGAAGAAGAGGAGGAGAAGAAAAGAAGAAGAAGAAGAACAAGAAGAAGAAGAACAAGAAGAAGTTTAGGTTAGTGGGTGGTTTAGGTTAGTGCTAGCTAGGTCGAGGGGTCAAGGATCAAGGGGGATGTATATTATTAATTAGTTTATGTTATTAAAAAAATTATTATGTTTATGTTGTACTAATTTTGTTTACTCTTTATCATTGCAGGTGCTGACATGTGGTGGGCATGGGTCGAGAGCGCTACGAGCCTCCTTCCTCGGCGCGTGCTGGGAGGGGTGCTGTTATTCCACCCCAGCACCTTCGGAGAGCGCTGGTAGACAGCATGCACACACCAACGGGACCTTGTTGTTCGGCCGGGAGAGGTCGGTGGAAGACGAAAGAGGGGTGCAGCTAGAGGTGGACGTGGCGGCGGGAGAGGTAGGAAGGCTGCTGTGCTTCCTCGCCACCACCCCCAGCTGATTCTCCAGACCACCGGAGTGCTCCGTCTCAGGTGGAACCGTCAGACTTGGACCCGTCTCGGACTCCGGTCCACGAGCCTCGGGCCGACGAGCCTCGGGTCGCCGAGCCATCGTCCCACGAGACTCGGGCCCTAGAGTATTCATCCCACGAGACTCCGGTCCCGGAGTCTTCATCCCACGTGACTACGGAGACTAGTGGCCATGCTGATGGCGAGGAGACCTGGTCTAGCGATAGTTTTAGCGAGGGCGAGCTGGTTGAGCAGGGCAAGAAGGTCTACCAGCATGGTGGTACGAAGCTCCCGGCCGTGCCGGTGACCCGCGATCAGAGGTGGTTGATTGAGCCTAATAGGGAGAAGCAAGTGCATTTACTCTTTTTTAACCTTTGTCCTTCATGTTTCTTCGAATTAATATCTAATGTGTTGGCCTTGTCATACTGCAGGGGTAGGATACACGCAGATGGTGTCCGCAGGACCAACCAGGTCCTTGGTGTGCTTTGCCGGCACCACTTCTCTGGGTGGGTCACATTGCCCGGTGAGGGTCAGGTTCCACAGCTAGCACTGAGCTGGGAGCTGTACCTGGCTGCCCCGGCCCCGCCGGAGGAGAGGGTCGACGGTGTCTTGTGCGAGACAATGGCCGACATTGTGAGGCAGCGGTTTTAGGTAATTTATCCTTTACATAATTAAAAATCAACATTACCTAGTGATTGTACTAATCAGTGTTGTTTTGTCCGATTGCAGACCTTGTATAGGTGTTCTGAGGAACACGAGGCAGAGGCGGCTAGAGTTCTTGGAGCTGAGTGCAAGTGCCTACTTCAGAACTTACGGCACGAGGCTAGGGTGCACGCTGTTCGAGACTACTATGCCTCGACTAACATTAGGAGGGCCAAGAAGAAGTGTCGCGGCAAGTATTTGAGTAAGGAGAAGTACATGAAGGTAATTACCTATTCTTAAGGCCTTGTACTTAGTTTCCTTGATTTCATTCGTAGGCGTAGCACTGAAATTTCTCTTTGCCAAACTTAGGTGTCCCCGAGATGGTGTGCGGATAGGATGGACTATTGGGAGGCGTTGGTGGATGAGTGGTGCTCTCCCCAATGGCTAGTCGAACACAACAAGGCCACGGATAAGTGTGCCCAAATGCGAGGTGTGCCACACCATCAAGGGAGCTCCAACCTGTTTGAGTACGGGGATCACTGGCTATGTGGTTTGAGCCCTTAACAATTCATGCAATTTCATTCTTCGTGCTAGCTTCGGCCCTTAACTAATATGTTGTTCCTCTCTTTTAGGCGAAACACAACAAGAAGGACGTGCCACCGCTGTATGACCTCTATGTCATGGCCCATACTGCCCCGCTCAAGAAGGGCAACGCATTCTCTAAGGATCACCTCGATCATCCAAAGAGCTTCACCAACAACTCCTCCCACAACAAGCTCGTGAGTACAGAGACTTTGGGAAGGCGACGAAAGGGGATGATTTAACCCGAGCCAGAGTCCTTTTGATCCAGAGCTCATGATGCTATCTGGTGAGGGGAGGAAACATGGCTCGGTAGCCATTGGGGATGGACTAATATGTTGTGCTGGAAGTCTCCCGGAGATCAAGAAGCGCCAAGCGAGGTCTCTTCCTGAGATACCGCCTCAACCACGGCTAGTGGAGCTCGCCATCGAGGCTAGGGCCCAGGAGCTTCTGGCGGAGGCAAACAGGAAGGCTAATGATGACCCACAATTATAGGGGATCAATTGTAGCTCTTTTGATAACTAAGAGTGTCGAACCCAACGAGGAGCAAAAGGAAATGACAAGTAGTTTTCAGTAAGGTAATGTCTGCAAGTGTTAAAATTGTAAGTAGCAGAGTAGTTTGATAGCAAGATAATTTGTAACGAGCAAGTAACGATAGTAGTAACAAAAGTGCAGCAAGGTAGCCCAATCCTTTTGAGGCAAAGGACAAGCCAAAATGGTTTCTTATGATAAGCAAAGCGTTCTTGAGGGTACACGGGAATTTCATCTAGTCACTTTCATCATGTTGGTTTAATTCGTGTTCGGTACTTTGATAATTTGATATGTGGGTGGACCGGTGCTTAGGTGTTGTTCTTACTTGAAAAAACCTCCTACTTGTGATTAACCCTCCCGCAAGCATCCACAACTACGAGAAAAGTATTAAGAATAAATTCTAACCATAGCATTAAACTTTTGGATCCAATCGGTCCCTTACGGAATAGCGCATAAACTGGAGTTTAAGCTTCTGTCACTCTCGCAACCCATCATCTAATTGCTACTCCACAATGCATTCCCTTAGGCCCAAATGTGGTGAAGTGTCATGTAGTCGACGCTCACATGACACCACTAAGGGAATCACAACATACATACTATCAGAATATCGAACACATATCAAATTCACATGATTACTCGCAACATGATTTCTCCTGTGACCTCAAGAACAAAGGTAACTACTCACAAATGATAAACATGCTCATGAGCAGAGGGGTAATAAATAGCATACTGGATCTGAACATATAATCTTCCAACAAATAAACCATATAGTAATCAACTACAAGATGTAATCAACACTACTAGTCACCCACAAGCACCAAACTATAATTCCTGTAACAAGATTGAACATAAGAGATGAACTAGGGTTTGAGAGGAGATGGTGCTGTTAAATATGTTGATGGAGATTGCCCTCCCCAAGATGGGAGAGTTTTTGGTGATGATGATGACGTTGATTTCCCCCTCCGAGAGGGAAGTTCCCCCGGTGGAATCGCTCCGCCGGAGGGCAAAAGTGCTCCTGCCGAAGTTCCACCTCGAGGCGGCAGCGCTTCATCCTGAAAGTACTCTCCTTCTTTTTCTAGGTCAAAATGACTTATATACCAAAAGATGGGCGCCGGAGGTGGGCCTGGGTGAGCACAACCCACTAGGGCGCGCAGGGCCGTCGATGAGGGTGGGCGACCGCAGAGGTCCCCTAAAAAACCAGGGCCCCCAAAATCATTAATCTCACGTTAAATTTTTTTTGAAAGTAATCTCACGTTAATTATATTGCATGTAAGGATCTATTTCCTTCTCTACGCACCCCTGGCATGCACGGGATATCTTACCTTCATTATCTCCTATGCATGCTTAGGATTTGTTTTCATTTCACGTGATAAGTTTTTCTACCAAGCTACATGCTGCATACGCCATTTATTTCCAGATCTTCTGGTGCGATAACTAAGGAAATCACCATGGAGATCGCTCCATTCATGGGGCCATTTTCTTTACCGTATAATCTGAGTGGAAAATGATTAGTGTTGTAGAATTCCCAAAAAATTAATACACACCAAATAATATGAAATAAAGAGAGTATGAATATTTGAAGTTTTAAGGCCCTGTTTTATATCCAACGATCATACAGCACAAATGTGCAACCTGGATTACTCCACACGACACGATTCATGACATTCGATCTTTGGTGATATATGTGACGACGAGCATGCATTACACGAACTCATAGCCGAACCGTAGCATAAATATATTTTTACCGCCCCGGGGCCCCAAATTCCTGGAGACAGCCCTGAGGGCGTGCCTAGGCTCCCTGGCGCGCCCAGGTGGGTTGTGCCCACCTGGCGGGCCCCCTCTGCTAGTTATTTTCTCCAATAATTCATAAAAAATCTCTGTGAAGTTTCAGCTTGTTTGGAGTTGTGCAGAAGAGGTAGCCTGACGTAGCTTTTCCAGGTCCAGATTTCCAGCTGTCAGAATTCTCCCTCTTTGTGTATACCTTGCATATTATGAGAGAAAAAGGCATTAGAATTACTCCAAAAAGCATTATTATGGATAAAAACATTATAAATAACAGTAAGAAAACATGATGCAAAATGGATGTATCAACTCCCCCAAGCTTAGACCTCGCTTGTCCTCAAGCGAAAACCAAAATTGAAAAACATGTCCACATGCTTTGAGAGAGAGGTGTTGATAAAAACAAAATACGGACATAGAAGCATCATGTTGATTATTATAACAGCAACAAAAATAAACTTAGGACTTTTATCATAGAAATTTTATCATATACTTCTCATGAATAAGTAATAGTTCATCACACAATCGAAGTATAAAGCAAAAACTCTATTAGAAACCAACAAACTATGTTCTCAGTCAACTTTGCAACTACAATTCATCATCTTTTCAGGAAGGGTCATGTGTCAGAGCCTTTAGGCAAGTCCACATACTCAACCATCATATAGTCTTCTATGATTGCTAACACTCACCGTATACACATGAGCAAAACGTTTCAACCGGACACATAGAAAGATAGGGGCTTATGGTTTCGCCTCCCAACGTACTCACCTCAAGGGTGATGTCAACAATAATAACTCATGCCATCCATATTCAACTGGACATATGTGCCTAGATCTTTCCTCACCACATGATGCTTGCCAAATGAGAAAAATAAAAGGAATAGAGATAAAAACTTTGACTCTTGCACAAAAGTAAAAGATAGGCCCTTCGCAGAGGGAAGCAAAAGGTTGCCATGTGCTTATTTGTTTGTATGCTCAATCCCTTAGTGCAAAAGAACGCCACGTTACATTTCCCCATGTGATAACGTCCTTTATTATGCAGTCTGCCGCTTTTATTCTTCACCATCACAAGTTTGTGCAACGCTCAATTTTCTCTTACACTAAATGATCTCACACTTTTAGAAGCAATTTTTATTGCCTTTTTGCACCGATGACAACTTACTTGAGGGATCTTGCTCAATCCCTAGGTAGGTATGGTGGACACTTGAAAATAAGATTTGGGTTTAAGGATTTTTGGATGAACAAGTAGTATCTCTACTTAGTGTGAAATTTTGGGCTAGCAAAGATAGGGGGCAAGCACCACATGTTGAAGGATCTATGACAATATAACTTCTATGTGAATATGAACAAACATAAACCATTACGTTGTCTTCCTTGTCCAACGTCAACAATTTTGGCATATAATATTTTGATGAGGGCTCACAATCACAATGGATTTCTAGGATAGTATATTTATATGTGAATCTTCTCTTCCCTTATTAATTCTTTCATGAGTTGCATCATTGACTAATGCTATGTTTGTCAATCTCTAATGAAATTTTCTACTTATACTTTTCCTTATGTGGTGCCATCACCTACCATAGGATTAGTATATGATCTTATTGATTTATTTATTTATTTCCTTTCTCTTTTTCTTTTCTTATTTCTTTTATTTATTTGCAACATGAGAGTAAAGAAAGCAAAAACTCACACTAAACTTTATTATATAACTTGCACACGATTACAAGGATAGATCACTAAGCAAACTATCAAAGAAGAAAGGATCGAACTAAACTTTTATTCATCTAATGCAAAAGATCGAACTAAATAAGTAAAAGAAAAAAGATGTGGGATGATACGATATCGGGGCACCTCCCCCAAGCTTGGCGAAATCCAAGGGGAGTGCCCATACCTGATACTCAGTTTTCCTTTGGTGGTGAAGAAGATGGTAGTAGTGATGACAATTGTGCCTTCAGCTTTTTCATATTGTAGTTGAGGAGAGCAATTTCCTCCTTTAAATCATCGACCTCCAACTCCAGCTTCAAGATCTTGTCACATAAATCTCCTTTGCTTTTCTGCCAGAAACAAGAAGAAATAGATTGGTTATTAGGCCGGTTAGCTCTCTTAGGGAGACTGGACTTCTTGAACTCTATGTGCATATCCCCAGGTTGAGGTAGAGGAACATCCTACTCCTCTGAGCTTGAATCATCGACCCTCATCAAGTGAGCATCCTCGTCGTCATCCGTAGTTCAACCATAAGGAGATAGGTCACCATAGGTCTTTGGGTCAGCAATGAGATGTGAGACATAGCTCTCACCGTCGGAGTCTTGGGACGACATATTTTCAAAACTGTGCAGGAAACAGCAAGAAAAGAGACCAGAATATTTCTTCGCGATACGGTGACCAACAGGTTCGGGAAGTATATATAGAACTTTTTAATCTTGGGGGACAAGCAAACTATAGAAAAATGGAGTCTGAAAGGTGTCCCAGGTGGGCACAACCCACCTGGCGCGCATGCCCTGGTGGGTTGTGCCCACCAGGGCACGCTTCTTGGAAGTTTCTTTATTTCCAAAATTTGTAAATATTCCAAAACTGATAAAAAATATTTTTGCGGATTTTTCAGAGTCCGTTTACTTACCGTATCACGTACCTCCTTATTTTCACGATTCTCGAGTGTTCCGGAAGGACTCTTTTATGTGTTCTTCCGGTGTCAAAGTTTGGATAATATTACTTTGAACATTAATAGGTGTACCTGAGATATAATGTTTTATTTGTTGCCCATCGACAACCTTCGGGTTAGTACCTTCGGAATTATTTATTTTGATGGCTCCATACCGATAAACCTCCTTGATAACATAGGGGCCTTCCCATTTTGAGAGGAGTTTTCCTACAAAGAATCTGAAATGAGAGTTGTACAAAAGAACATATTCTCCTACTTTAAACTCACGCTTTTGGATTCTTTTGTCATGCCATCTTTTAACTTTTTCTTTGAATAATTTTGCATTTTCATAAGCTTGGGTTCTCCATTCATCTAAAGAGCTAATATCAAATAACCTCTTTTCACCAGCAAGTTTGAAGTCATAATTGAGCTCTTTGACGGACCAATATGCTTTATGTTCTAACTCAAGAGTCAAATGACAAGCTTTTCCATAAACCATTTTATAAGGAGACATACCCATAGGATTTTTATATAATGTTCTATAAGCCCAAAGTGCATAATCTAATTTCTTAGACCAATTCTTCCTGGACCTATGGACAGTCTTTTTCAAAATTAATTTTATTTCTCTATTGATAAGTTCAACTTGACCACTAGATTGAGGGTGATATGGTGATGCAATTCTATGGTTAACATCATACTTGGCAAGCATTTTACGAAAAGCACCATGAATAAAGTGTGAACCACTGTCAGTCGTCAAATATCTAGGGACTCCAAACCTTGGGAAAATAACTTCCTTAAGCATTTTAATATAGGTGTTGTGATCACCACTACTGGTTGGAATAGCTTCTACCCATTTAGTAACATAATCAACAGCAACCAAAATATGTGTATACCCATTAGAGGAAGGAAAAGGTCCCATGAAATCAAATCCCCAAACATCAAATGGTTCAACAGCAAGTGAATAATTCATAGACATTTCTAGATGCTTACCGATATTACCTATTCTTTGACATTCATCACAAGATAAGACGAACTTACGGGCATCTTTGAAGAGAGTAGGTCAATAAAATCCAGATTGCAATACCTTGTGAGCAGTTCTATCTCCAGCATGATGTCCTCCATAAGCTTCGGAGTGACATTTCTGTAGGATTTGTCCCTGTTCATGCTCAGGTACACAACATGTAGCGATCCGACCTCAAACGGTCAAGCCTCTGTGTATCCGTGCCATCCTTGGATCGGTATGCTGGCACACACAGTACATCAATGTATATATCAAAGTGCAATCACATGTATAAATAACGTAAAACTGATATATACCTCATAAGTCTCAGCGGAAACAAACATAAGGGTGTGGAGTCCATCAACGCCAACGGCAAGTTGAGTGTAGACCGTAACCCTACAACGTAACTCTGCAACATAAGACGTTGCAGCCCTGTAGGTCAGTACATTGAATGTACTGGCAAGTCACATCATAAGAATAATGAACCTATTTGTACATGCAATTTGGCTGGTGGAAAGCTCTAGGTTTAGTTTTTGCATAAAGCTAGTTTTCCCTAGAATAAAAGATATTATTCTACCACTACTTTACAGCATAGGATGAGTTGGTACACCCAACTTAATCCATTCCCAAGGTTTCATTTAAAACCCAACTGTTTAATTAAGAGTGATGAGATCTTCCAGCATTTCCACTACTAGATGCTCAAGTTGTCCGTAACCGGGGACACGGCTAATCGATTAGGTTTTAACAATCTGCAGAGGTTTGCGCACTTTTCCCCACAAGACCCGATCGCCTCCCTTGAAGTTCTCGCACTGCCTGGCGTTTGAGAATAGGATGACCGAGACATAGTCTTTCGAAAATGTTCCCCCTTAACCCACGGATAGGCCGGTACACCTACATCATTCTACATCTGCTAGCCCATCCCGGAAGGGGTCACACTAACTACTCAACTAAGCCAGAGCCCATATTGGCTTGTGGCTGCACACGTAAGCTTCTAGACATGAGAATACGATTGATCTCTTTGAGCCTGGGCGGACGGACCACTAGTGGTGCACCACCATGGATTTCCCATGCATGCTCCCACTGTACTTCGCCACCATTCAAACCAAACCTCCGCCCAGGTAGTTCATTAAGTTATCTTGGTTCTACTTACTACTTTGTCACTCATATCTCACCATGTTCGCTTCCCAAACCACGTCTACATTTGGCGAGGCAAAAATAAACTTACATGTGGGTGACAAGGCTGTATAGGTCAGACCTACCTCAAATGAACTACTAGGTAACAGCATAGCCATCTAGCAACAATAAATCCTACCATGCAATCCTACCTCAAAGGACTAAGTGCATAATAAAAACATAGGTAAATGGAAGAATGGTCAAATGTGAACTTGCCTGGTAATAGTTGATGAAGACGATATCGCTCTCAAAAATTTACTTAATAGAACTATTCATCACTCTCCGATGAAAATATATAAAGTCAAACATTGCGTTCACATAAGCAATCATTTCAAAGAACCAAATAACATGCAACATGAAAAGACTCGGAAAATCCGAATGAACACACAACACACTTAACTATCGAAAGTAAATACTAAGTGCAAAACAACATAGGGCATGGGTGCCAAAAATTGTGACGTGGACCACAGTGCCTACTAGGCATACGAGTAAAACTACTATGGACAGATCCTAATGTGTGAAAAAAATATATCGTGAGATAGGTCCAAGTGATAGGGTTTGGCAACGGTGACACGGTGCAAAAAGAATCACATCAATCGGAGCTACGGTTTAGGAGATATGGCCAATTGAAGTTTGAATTCAAATCTGAATAAAGTTCAAATTTGAATTTGGCCAAAAGTTTTCAAAGTTGGTTTTCTGGATAAAGCTATTTGAGACGAACATTGTGCCGCTGATTTCGTCGAATTTGGAGTTACGGTTAAAAAGTTGTGGCTAAACAAAAATCAGGGACTAATCTGCAAATTCCAGGGACTAGATGGTGAAACAGAAAATAAACTAAACTATGAACAGGACCTCGACCATGTGGCAGATTCCTACTGGCTGAGCAGCATTCGCTGCGGTAGCTATTCAGCGAACGGCCGCTACCTAAGCAAAACAGCTACCGCGGCTAAAAATGAAAACCGAAGACCGGTTTTTAACTAAAACCGCATGGTTTAATAAAACCTTGGTTAACCGTTTTAAACAAAAAAAACCAAACAGAACGAGGGAGGCAGCTCATAGCGAGCGGCAGCGTAGGCATCAGTGACGTGCAGGGGGCGGCGGCGCGGCGTTGGGCAGCGACGGGGCGACGGCTACGGCGGCCTCCGGTGGGTTCCGGCGTCGGCGAAGTAGACGGAGGGGTGCAGCGTGGCGCAGGCGACCGGATGGTGGGGTCGGAGGGCGGCGGGGTGGCCGGTGTCGATCGGAGGGAGGCGGCGGCGTTTGGTGCTCCGGCGAGGGCGCGTTTCATCAGGGCGGCGTCTCCGGGAGACCTAGGCGGCAAAAAAGATGTCAAACGGGTGCGGGACGGCAAGGGAACAAATTTTTGACAAAGAGGAGAGGGCTTGGGGTTCGACCAACGACGGAATCAACGACGGAGAGCTTTAGCTCCGGCGAGATCCAAATGGACGGGGCGGCGTCTGTGAGGAGCGAGGGAGCGAGCAAAGTGGCAGAATGGAGAGAGGGGGGTCACGGGGTTTTTATAGGCGCGAAGAGGGGCTCAGGGTCGCGGCGGATAGGCCTTATCCCGGGGCAATGGCGTCGGTGGTTGCGGGATCGTGAGTGCGTGCTCATCCAGCGGGAGGAGCGGGAGGTTGGGGGTGACCTGGGGAGCGGGCCCCACTGGCAGCGGCGGTGGGAGAGAGTGAGCGAGAGAAGAGGCGGGCGAGCGTGCGGTGGCCTTCGGGCGCTGGGGATGGGCTGGATTGGCTAGCGGCTAGCGGCTGGCTGGGCCGCGGGGTGCTCCTGGGCCGAGCTGGTCACGGTCCAGGTGGTGTGTGTGTGTGTGTGTGTGTGTTTAAACACAAAGGAAACTGTAGCAGAATAAAATAAAAATAAAAAATTAACATAGGCATATTACATATCAAAACGCTCAGAAAAATACCAAGAGTAAGATGAACTATTTTCCAAGTTCAAATAAATTCCAAAAAAATTCATAAAAGTCAAACAGTGCTACTGTTGCATTTAAAATCAATAAAATAATTTTTAAAATAGCAAAATGATTTAAAATTTATTTTCTCCTAATTTTATATTGAAGGGAATCATTTTACACTTATTTCTATTTATTTATTTTTAGGAGAAAAATATTTTGAATAGAAACTCAAATAACTCCCAATTGGATTTGAATTTGGAATTTCAAACAACTTCAAATGGAAAAAAGTGTTTCAAATAACTTCAAAGTGACTTCCAATTTATTTATTTGAAACTCCCAACTCTCTTTCTTAAATTTTGAAGAAGTCATTTTATCTTCCCTCATGAACTCATTGAGTTGCTTAAAGTTTCTAAGTTTGAAATATTTCAAATGGAATTCAAATCATTTTCAAACCCCTTTTCATTTCTTTAAATGGAAGAAGTCATATTATCTTCACTCTAGGATCTTGTGATTGAAATGAATTTGAATTCTTCGAGATCAAAATGCAAGATGAAAGTTTTGGGAAAGTCCTTTTATTCCTCTCCATTCAACTTTCAAAAAGTCTTAAATTTTCACTCATTTCACACAATCAATCACACAACATCAACAATCACATTATTTATTTATATAACATTCCAAAATTTAGAATTTTGGGATGTTACAAACTACCACCCTTAAAATGAATCTCGTCCTCGAGATTCGGAGAGGCTAGAAAGAAGGTTAGGTTTGGGGGGTCTCCTTGAAAATCCATTCATCGACACATGGTATGGGGTGCTACCACCCTTAGAATCATGGTTCACGGTTCCGACAAAACTCATGTACTCCATCTTTGTGTTGATGGTGCCGGTCTTCTCATATTCCCAAGATAACTCCTTCACTTTTGCTCTTCTGGTAAGGGCATGGCCTTTTCCTCAAAATTAGGAGTCCTTGCATCAAAATAGGATCCTTCTGAGACTTGACAGGTCTGGTCGCCAATGCTAAACAACTATCGAAACTCATGGTGGTCGACAATTTTTGGTTTTCTGCAGGAAATGGGTCTGGGTTGAACCTCACCGCGTAGAACCTATGATTCGGCAATAGGGCTAACAGGGTTTCCATCGTCCTACCATTCTATGGTTTGGTTTCGCGTCGACACTCTTCAGGGTTTTCAAGGTCTCTCTGATTTTCTATCAACATATGATAGCCCATGATAGAAGTCTCCGGTATGGGGGCCAATCCATCCCGTACTTGAATCATTACCACATACGTAGATAGTGAATCATGTATTCTAACACTTGGGCAACCTCACAAGCATTGCAGAACTTCTCTTCTCCACGACTGGGTCCGATAAATCCATTGGTCCTGCAAGCCAAACAAACTCTATCGTTTCTTCACAACTCTCGGGTTTACATAACCTCCTATGGAACGTCTGCTGATGGAAACTCACAGCTTCTTCCAGAATTCTTTTCTTCAACAAGATTGTGCTTGTTTCCTTATCAAATCCTGGGTCCTGTGGGTTATGGCCCACTTCAACACTTGTATATCTTTAACTCATCCTTGGAGTTACTATTGTTCCATATTCCAACATTATATCTCCTTAAATCCAATAGTACACTTCATTCCTTCATACTCTTGGGGTAACCATCATACTAAAAACCAAACTCCAACTCATTGTCCAAACCTCCACTCTATGGAATACATTTTTTCCATTGTTCAAGTGTTCACACAGACAAGTATCGCAAAAAAATGCACTGGTCATCCATAATTCATATTCTCTTCATATCAAATCCTTTATTATATCCTTAACCACTACTCAAAACTCAAATTTCAAAGTACTCTATTACAAAAGCTGCCACCCACATAGTTTGTATGGTCAGCATTACTTCCATCTTTATTCATTCCATCATTCTGAAGATATTCAGTCACTGAATTGTGCGATGTGATCCTTGAAATCATCGATCTTCTGCTTCATCATGGTGGCCATGAGATTCATCTCCATCATCTCTACATGCACCTCCCTCAGGAATTCCTGAGTGTGACGGAGTCTTGCTTCTAGTATTTCCCCAATCTGACGTATGGCTTCCATAGTAGCTTCACAAACAGAGTCGAAGAATGTTGCTCGTGGTACTGAGAAATGAAAAAGTATTGACCCATAGTCTTTGGGCAAACTCCCTTCACACGGTGGAGGTGTACCTCCACATACCAAAGTTCAACTCCTTCTCCATGAAAGGATAACCCTTGTAACTGCATCTCCTTCAAGATGAATATGCTTCATCATGTCCTTCAGGATTTTTGGGTAATCCTGATCACTAGTCAGGGTCATGATCGTTTCTGGGCCCTTGAGAAAAGACTCGTAAAGGGTTGTCATCTACAGGCATAAGATAGAAGGGGTACTCAGGATACTATATGTATTTCCTTTGGTGAAATGTGGTTATTTTTCTGGGAAAGGTTTGGGGTCAGCTTGTCCATGGGTTCAAGGTTTTAGTCTGGGTGAGATGGCGAGAGAGGTACTCACAATCAACAAACAACTCATAACATTTCATATGAGATTCCAAACACTTCAACTTTTATTGCTTTACGAACTATTACAATTTCCATTTCATAACTCAACTCAACATCCCCAACGAAAATACAAGTGTGTTCCAACTTTATTACATGCTTTATTCCCATATCAAGATCTCAACTACTCTGCTCAAGCTCTCCTCGGGTCTGAACATTCTCCGGCAAAATGTCCTACTCCTTTGCAGCATAAACGAATGACTTCAGACAAATCCAGGGGCTTCCTGGTGGTTATCTTGGCTCCTTGGGTTCTTGGCTTACTTGTTGGGCATTTGCTAGCGTAATGACCTAAATCCTTGCACCTATAACAAGTGATTTGGCTCAGGTCCTTTTCTGCAGAAATTGGGTTATTCTGGGGATACATGCTCTTTCTTTTCCTCGACTTCTTCGTTCCGATCAATTCCTCTATCTCTTGTCGATCAAACTCCACTTCTTCAGTCGGGAATTTTCCCAGATACTCTTGGCTTTCCTTCGTGCAATACTGTGAAAAATGTCCTTCTTCTCCACATGAATAGCAAGCATTGGAGTAAAATCTGTTTAGGCTTTCTCCATTAGGGTCGTTAACATCTTCCTTCATCACAGGTTCTTTTAAACTTTCCCCGAGGGCTTCTTTCACTGCTTCCTTCTGCTGCTTGGTAATTTCTTGTACCTTGGGATAAATATGACATTGGGCAGGGTAGTGCGTAGTTCCTTCACACAAGAAACAAGTAACCTTCCTAGTTGGACATTCTTCACCTTGGTGATTTCCTTCACAATGAGGGCATCCATCCTTGTGTTCTTCATGGGTATGTCCTATCTCACCACAAATCTTGCATGCACAAGGTTTCTTCATTTTATTGCCATAGGGCTTTTGAATAAGACGAGACCTCAATAGAGTCATCTTGAATTCCTCCCAAGTTTTTGCTCAGTTACATCCTTGTATGGCCTGATGCATTTTCCACCAGGTTGCAGCACTTTTTGTAAAGTACTGAAGAGCGTATTAACCTCATACTTCCTCGCAACCAAATTGCTCCTGAAGTGATTCTCCATGCTTTGAATCCATAGCTCTGCCTCCAACTGAGTGATCGGTTCAGAGAATGCAAGTCCATCTTCATTCATCATCTATTGGGTCCAAGGGTTTCGGGAAGAGATACGAGAGATAGAGAGATACACACAATACACACAATATAGTTTTGAAAATAAGTTTCATTTGTGGCTGTCAGGAAAAACATCAAACAATGACAGCTCACAAACATCGCATCTAACGTAAGTATACAACAGGGGTTTGGTCCTCTAAAGTTCATATAAATCTTGGAATTCTTCAATTCTTCAGAGGCTTCGACTATTGTAGCTTCAACTCTTCTAGTGTATGGTGAAGTCTGATATCTTGTCATTCTCAGAGTGGCTTCAGTTCACCCTTCGTGTGGTCCAAAGGGAACGGGGTTTGTCTAACTAAAAAGGGAATATTTGATAAAGCTCAGAAAAGAAGAGAGATAAAGGACCTTTTTCAAAATAAAGTTTAAGAGAAATCCTTTCCTAAGGGCTTTCCAGTTTCTATGGTCACATCCTACAGTCAACATGTGCTCTGATACCATCTCTGTAGCGACCCGACCTCAAACGGTCAAGCCTCT
This sequence comes from Triticum urartu, assembly GCF_003073215.2. Lineage (NCBI taxonomy): Eukaryota > Viridiplantae > Streptophyta > Magnoliopsida > Poales > Poaceae > Triticum > Triticum urartu. The sequence goes on along the minus strand of NC_053024.1, from coordinate 452,131,791 downwards.
GTGTATCCGTGCCATCCCTGGATCGGTATGCTGGCACACACAGTACATCAATGTATATATCAAAGTGCAATCACATGTATAAATAACGTAAAACTGATATATATACCTCATAAGTCTCAGCGGAAACAAACACAAGGGTGTGGAGTCCATCAACGTCAATGGCAAGTTGAGTGTAGACCGTAACCCTACAACGTAACTCTTACTCGTCGTAGAAAAGTCCCTGCAACATAAGACGTTGCAGCCCTGTAGGTCAGTACATTGAATATACTGGCAAGTCACATCATAAGAATAATGAACCTATTTGTACATGCAATCTGGTTGGTGGAAAGCTCTAAGTTTAGTTTTTGCATAAAGCTAGTTTCCCCCTAGAATAAAAGATATTATTCTACCACTACTGTATAGCATAGGATGAGTTGGTAACCCCAACTAAATCCATTCCCAAAGTTTCATTTAAAACCCAAATGTTTAATTAAGAGTGATGAGATCTCCCAGTATTTCCACTACTAGATGCTCAAGTTGTCTGTAACCGGGGACACGGCTAATCGATTAGGTTTTAACACTCTGCAGAGGTTTGCGCACTTTTCCCCACAAGACTCGATCGCCTCCCTTGAAATTCTCGCACTGCCTGGTGTTTGAGAACAGGATGACCGAGACATAGTCTTTCGAAAATGTTCCCCCTTAACCCACGTATAGTCCGGTACACCTACATCATTCTACATGCTAGCCCATCCTGGATGTTGGGGAACGTAGTAATTTCAAAAATTTCCTACGCACACGCAAGATCATGGTGATGCATAGCAACAAGAGGGGAGAGTATTGTCTACGTACCCTTGTAGATCGAAAGCGGAAGCGTTATATCAACGCGGTTGATGTAGTCGTACGTCTTCATGGCCTGACCGATCAAGCACCGAAACTACGGCACCTCCGAGTTTTAGCACACATTCAGCTCGATGACGATCCCCGGACTCCGATCCAGCAAAGTGTCGGGGAAGAGTTCCATCAGCACGATGGCGCGGTGACGATCTTCATGTTCTACCGTCGCAGGGCTTTGCCTAAGCACCGCTTCAATATTACCGAGGATTATGGTGGAAGGGGGCACCGCACACGGCTAAGAAAACGATCACGTGGATCAACTTGTGTGTCTAGGGGTGCCCCCTGCCCCGTATATAAAGGAGCAAGGGGAGGAGGCCGGCCGGCCCTATGGCGCGCCAAGGAGGAGTCCTCCTCCTAGTAGGAGTAGGACTCCTACTAGGAGGGGGAAGGAAGTGGGGAGGGAGAAGGAAAGGGGGGTGCCGCCCCCCTCTCCTAGTCCAATTCGGACCAGGGGGGAGGAGGCGCGCGGCCCACCCTGGCTGCCCTTCTCTCTCTCCACTAAGGCCCATATGGCCCATACTTCTCCCGGGGGGGTTCCGGTAACCCTCCGGTACTCCGGTTTTCTCCGAAATCACCCGGAACACTTCCGGTGTCCGAATATAGTCGTCCAATATATCAATCTTTATGTCTCGACCATTTCGAGACTCCTCGTCATGTCCGTGATCACATCCGGGACTCCGAACTAACTTTGGTACATCAAAACTCATAAACTCATAATATAACTGTCATCGAAACCTTAAGCGTGCGGACCCTACGGGTTCGAGAACAATGTAGACATGACCGAGACACGTCTCCGGTCAATAACCAATAGCGGAACCTGGATGCTCATATTGGCTCCTACATATTCTACGAAGATCTTTATCGGTCAGACCGCATAACAACATACGTTGTTCCCTTTGTCATCGGTATGTTACTTGCCCGAGATTCGATCGTCGGTATCTCAATACCTAGTTCAATCTCGTTACCGGCAAGTCTCTTTACTCGTTTCGTAATACATCATCTCGCAACTAACTCATTAGTTGCAATGCTTGCAAGGCTTATGTGATGTGCATTACCGAGAGGGCCCAGAGATACCTCTCCGACAATCGGAGTGACAAATCCTAATCTCGAAATACGCCAACCCAACATTTACCTTTGGAGACACCTGTAGAGCTCCTTTATAATCACCCAGTTACGTTGTGACGTTTGGTAGCACACAAAGTGTTCCTCCGGCAAATCGGGAGTTGCATAATCTCATAGTCATAGGAACATGTATAAGTCATGAAGAAAGCAATAGCAACATACTAAACGATCGGGTGCTAAGCTAATGGAATGGGTCATGTCAATCACATCATTCTCGTAATAATGTGATCCCGTTAATCAAATGACAACACATGTCTATGGTTAGGAAACATAACCATCTTTGATTAACGAGCTAGTCAAGTAGAGGCATACTAGTGACGTTTAGTTTGTCTATGTATTCACATAAGTATTATGTTTCCGGATAATACAATTCTAGCATGAATAATAAACATTTATCATGATATAAGGAAATAAAATAATAAAATTATTATTGCCTCTAGGGCATATTTCCTTCAGTCTCCCACTTGCACTAGAGTCAATAATCTAGATTACACAGTAATGATTCTAACACCCATGGAGCTTTGGTGCTGATCATGTTTTGCTCGTGGAAGAGGCTTAGTCAACGGGTCTGCAACATTCAGATCCGTATGTATCTTGCAAATCTCTATGTCTCCCACCTGGACTAGATCCCAGATGGAATTGAAGCGTCTCTTGATGTGCTTGGTTCTCTTGTGAAATCTGGATTCCTTTGCCAAGGCAATTGCACCAGTATTGTCACAAAAGATTTTCATTGGACCCGATGCACTAGGTATGACACCTAGATCGGATATGAACTCCTTCATCCAGACTCCTTCGTTTGCTGCTTCCGAAGCAGCTATGTACTCCGCTTCACATGTAGATCCCGCCACAACGCTTTGTTTAGAATTGCACCAACTGACAGCTCCACCGTTTAATGTAAACATGTATCCAGTTTGCGATTTAGAATCGTCCGGATCAGTGTCAAAGCTTGCATCAATATAACCATTTACTATGAGCTCTTTGTCACCTCCATATATGGGAAACATATCCTTAGTCCTTTTCAGGTATTTCAGGATGTTCTTGACCGTTGTCCAGTGATCCACTCCTGGATTACTTTGATACCTCCCTGCTAGACTTATAGCAAGACACACATCAGGTCTGGTACACAGCATTTCATACATGATAGAGCCTATGGCTGAAGCATAGGGAACATCTTTCATTTTCTCTCTATCTTCTGCATTGGTCGGGCATTGAGTCTTACTCAATTTCACACCTTGTAACACAAGCAAGAATCCTTTCTTTGCTTGGTCCATTTTGAACTTCTTCAAAATTTTGTCAAGGTATGTGCTTTGTGAAAGTCCAATTAAGCGTTTTGATCTATATCTATATATCTTAATGCCCAATATGTAAGCAGCTTCACCGAGGTCTTTCATTAAAAAAAACTCTTATTCAAGTATCCCTTTATGCTATTCAGAAATTCTATATCATTTCCGATTAGTAATATGTCATCTACATATAATATCAGAAATGCTACAGAGCTCCCACTCACTTTCTTGTAAATACAGGCTTCTCCAAAAGTCTGTACAAAACCAAATGCTTTGATCACACTATCAAAGAGTTTATTCCAACTCCGAGAAGCTTGCACCAGTCCATAAATGGATCGCTGGAGCTTGCATACTTTGTTAGCTCCCTTTGGATCGACAAAACCTTCTGGTTGCATCATATACAACTCTTTTTCCAGAAATCCATTCAGGAATGCAGTTTTGACATCCATCTGCCAAATTTCATAATTATAAAATGCGGCAATTGCTAACATGATTCGGACAGACTTAAGCATCGCTACGGGTGAGAAGGTCTCATCGTAGTCAATCCCTTGAACTTGCCGAAAACCTTTTGCGACAAGTCAAGCTTTGTAGACAGTAATATTACCATCAGCACCAGTCTTCTTCTTGAAGATCCATTTATTCTCAATTGCTTGCCGATCATCGGGCAAGTCAAGCAAAGTCCATACTTTGTTCTCATACATGGATCCCATCTCAGATTTCATGGCTTCAAGCCACTTTGCGGAATCTGGGCTCACCATCGCTTCTTCATAGTTCGTAGGTTCATCATGATCTAGTAGCTTGACTTCCAGAACAGGATTACCGTACCACTCTGGTGCGGATCTTACTCTGGTTGATCTACGAGGTTCAGTAGTATCTTGTTCTGAAGTTTCATGACCATCATCATTAGCTTCCTCACTAATTGGTGTAGGTGTCACAGAAACTGGTTTCTGTGATGTACTACTTTCCAATAAGGGAGCAGGTACAGTTACCTCATCAAGTTCTACTTTCCTCCCACTCACTTCTTTCGAGAGAAACTCCTTCTCTAGAAAGTTTCCGAATTTAGCAACAAAAGTCTTGCCTTCGGATCTGTGATAGAAGGTGTATCCAATAGTTTCCTTTGGATATCCTATGAATACACATTTCTCCGATTTGGATTCGAGCTTATCAGGTTGAAGCTTTTTCACATAAGCATCGCAGCCCCAAACTTTCAGAAATGACAATTTTGGTTTCTTGCCAAACCACAGTTCATAAGGTGTCGTCTCAACGGATTTTGATGGTGCCCTATTTAACGTGAATGCGGCCATCTCTAGAGCATATCCCCAAAATGATAGCGGTAAATTAGTAAGAGACATCAGAGATGGCACCATATCTAGTAAAGTACGATTACAACGTTCGGACACACCATTACGTTGTGGTGTTCCGGGTGGCATGAGTTGCGAAACTATTCCGCATTGTTTTAAATGTACACCAAACTTGTAACTCAAATATTCTCCTCCACGATCAGATCGTAGGAATTTTATTTTCTTGTTACGATGATTTTCAACTTCACTCTGAAATTCTTTGAACTTTTCAAACGTTTCAGACTTATGTTTCATTAAGTAGATATACCCATATCTGCTTAAGTCATCTGTGAAGGTGAGAAAATAACGATATCCGCCACGAGCCTCAACATTCATCGGACCACATACATCTGTATGTATGATTTCAACAAATCTGTTGCTCTCTCCATAGTACCGGAGAATGGTGTTTTTGTTCATCTTACCCATAAGGCACGGTTCGCAAGTACCAAGTGATTCATAATCAAGTGGTTCCAAAATTTCATCAGTATGGAGTTTCTTCATGCGCTTTACACCGATATGACCCAAACGGCAGTGCCACAAATAAGTTGCACTATCATTATCAACTCTGCATCTTTTGGCTTCAACATTATGAATATGTGTGTCACTACTATCGAGATTTAATAAGAATAGACCACTCTTTAAGGGTGCATGACCATAAAAGATATTACTCATATAAATGGAACAACCATTATTCTCTGATTTAAATGAATAACCGCCTCGCATCAAACAAGATCCAGATATAATGTTCATGCTTAACGCTGGCACCAAATAACAATTATTTAGGTCTAATACTAATCTCGAAGGTAGATATAGAGGTAGCGTGCCGACCGCGATCACATCGACTTTGGAACCATTTCCCACGCGCATCGTTACCTCGCCCTTAGCCAATATTCGCTTAATCCGTAGTCCCTGTTTCGAGTTGCAAATGTTAGCAACAGAACCAGTATCAAATACCCAGGTGCTACTGCGAGCATTAGTAAGGTACACATCAATAACATGTATATCACATATATCTTTGTTCACCTTGCCATCCTTCTTATTCGCCAAATACTTGGGGCAGTTCCGCTTCCAGTGACCAGTCTGCTTGCAGTAGAAGCACTCAGTTTCAGGCTTAGGTCCAGGTTTGGGTTTCTTCTCTTGAGTAGCAACTTGCTTGCTGTTCTTTTTGAAGTTCCCCTTCTTCTTTCCTTTGCCCTTTTTCTTGAAAATAGTGATCTTGTTGACCATCAACACTTGATGCTCCTTCTTGATTTCTACCTCCGCAGCTTTCAGCATTGCGAAGAGCTCGGGAACAGTCTTATTCATCCCTTGCATATTATAGTTCATCACGAAGCTCTTGTAGCTTGGTGGCAGTGATTGGAGAATTCTATCAATGACGCAATCATCTGGAAGATTAACTCCCAATTGAATCAAGTGATTATTATACCCAAACATTTTGAGTATATGTTCACTGACAAAACTGTTCTCCTCCATCTTGCAGCTGTAGAACTTATTGGAGACTTCATATCTCTCAATCCGGGCATTTGCTTGAAATATTAACTTCAACTCCTGGAACATCTCATATGCTCCATGATGTTCAAAACGCCGTTGAAGTCCCGATTCTAAGCCGTAAAGCATGGCACACTGAACTATCGAGTAGTCATCAGCTTTGCTCTGCCAGACGTTCATAACATTTGGTGTTGCTCCAGCAGCAGGCCTGGCACCCAGCGGTGCTTCCAGGACGTAATTCTTCTGTGCAGCAATGAGGATAATCCTCAAGTTACGGACCCAGTCCGTGTAATTGCTACCATCATCTTTCAACTTTGCTTTCTCAAGGAACGCATTAAAAGTCAACGGAACAACAGCACGGGCCATCTATCTGCAATCAAACATAAACAAGCAAGATACTATCAAGTGCTAAGTTCATGATAAATTTAGGTTCAATTAATCATATTACTAAAGAACTCCCACTTAGATAGACATCCCTCTAATCCTCTAAGTGATTACGTGATCCAAATCAACTAAACCATGTCCGATCATCACATGAGATGGAGTAGTTTCATTGGTGAACATCACTATGTTGATCATATCTACTATATGATTCACGCTCGACCTTTCGGTCTCCGTGTTCCGAGACCATATCTGTATATGCTTGGCTCGTCAAGTATAACCTGAGTATTCCGCGTGTGCAACTGTTTTGCACCCGTTGTATTTGAACGTAGAGCCTATCACACCCGATCATCATGTGGTGTCTCAGCACGAAGAACTTTCGCAACGGTGCATACTCAGGGAGAACACTTCTTGATAATTAGTGAGAGATCATCTTAAAATGCTACCGTCAATCAAAGCAAGATAAGATGCATAAAAGATAAACATCACATGCAATCAATATAAGTGATATGATATGGCCATCATCATCTTGTGCTTGTAATCTCCATCTTCGAAGCACCGTCGTGATCACCATCATCACCGGCGCGACACCTTGATCACCATCTAGCATCGTTATCGTCTTGCCAATCTTATGCTTCCACGACTATCGCTACCGCTTAGTGATAAAGTAAAGCATTACAGCGCGATTGCATTGCATACAATAAAGCGACAACCATATGGCTCCTGCCAGTTGCCGATAACTTGGTTACAAAACATGATCATCTCATACAATAAAATTTAGCATCATGTCTTGACCATATCACATCACAACATGCCCTGCAAAAACAAGTTAGACGTCCTCTACTTTGTTGTTGCAAGTTTTACGTGGCTGCTACGGGCTTTAAGCAAGAACCAATCTTACCTACGCATCAAAACCACAACGATAGTTTGTCAAGTTGGTGATGTTTTAACCTTCGCAAGAACCGGGCGTAGCCACCCTCGGTTCAACTAAAGTTGGAGAAACTGACACCCTCTAGCCACCTTTGTGCAAAGCACGTCGGGAGAACCGGTCTCATGTAAGCGTACGCATAATGTCGGTCCGGGCCGCTTCGTCCAACAATACCGCCGAACCAAAGTATGACATGCTGGTAAGCAGTATGACTTATATCGCCCACAACTCACTTGTGTTCTACTCATGCATATAACATCAACACATAAAACCTAGGCTCGGATACCACTGTTGGGGAACGTAGTAATTTCAAAAAAATTACTATGCACACGCAAGATCATGGTGATGCATAGCAACGAGAGGGGAGAGTGTAATCTACGTACCCTTGTAGACCGACAGCGGAAGCGTTAGCACAACGCGGTTGATGTAGTCGTACGTCTTCACGGCCCGACCGATCAAGCACCGAAACTACGGCACCTCCGAGTTTTAGCACACGTTCAGCTCGATGACGATCCCCGGACTCTGATCCAGCAAAGTGTCGGGGAAGAGTTCCGTCAGCACGACGGCGTGGTGACGATCTTGATGTTCTACCGTCGCAGGGCTTCGCCTAAGCACCGCTACAATATTATCGAGGATTATGGTGGAAGGGGGCACCGCACACGGCTAAGAAAACGATCACGTGGATCAACTTGTGTGTCTAGGGGTGCCCCCTGCCCCGTATATAAAGGAGCAAGGGGAGGAGGCCGGCCGGCCCTATAGGCGCGCCAAGGAGGAGTCCTCCTCCTAGTAGGAGTAGGACTCCTACTAGGAGGGGGAAGGAAGTGGGGAGGAAGAAGGAAAGGGGGGCGTCGCCCCCCTCTCCTATTCCAATTCGGACCAGGGGGGAGGAGGCGCGCGGCCCACCCTGGCTGCCCTTCTCTCTCTCCACTAAGGCCCATATGGCCCATTACTTCTCCCGGGGGGGTTCTGGTAACCATCCGGTACTCTGGTTTTCTCCGAAATCACCCGGAACACTTCCGGTGTCCGAATATAGTCGTCCAATATATCAATCTTTATGTCTCGACCATTTCGAGACTCCTTGTCATGTCCGTGATCACATCCGGGACTCCGAACTAACTTTGGTACATCAAAACTCATAAACTCATAATATAACTGTCATCGAAACCTTAAGCGTGCGGACCCTACGGGTTCGAGAACAATGTAGACATGACCGAGACATGTCTCCGGTCAATAACCAATAGCGGAACCTGGATGCTCATATTGGCTCCTACATATTCTATGAAGATCTTTATCGGCCAGACCGCATAACAACACACGTTGTTCCCTTTGTCATCGGTATGTTACTTGCCCGAGATTCGATCGTCGGTATCTCAATACCTAGTTCAATCTCCGTTACCGGCAAGTCTCTTTACTCGTTCCGTAATACATCATCTCGCAACTAACTCATTAGTTGCAATGCTTGCAAGGCTTATGTGACGTGCATTACCGAGAGGGCCCAGAGATACCTCTCCGACAATCGGAGTGACAAATCCTAATCTCGAAATACGCAACCCAACATTTACCTTTGGAGACACCTGTATAGCTCCTTTATAATCACCCAGTTACGTTGTGACGTTTGGTAGCACACAAAGTGTTCCTCCGGCAAACGGGAGTTGCATAATCTCATAGTCATAGGAACATGTATAAGTCATGAAGAAAGCAATAGCAACATACTAAACGATCGGGTGCAAAGCTAGTGGAATGGGTCATGTCAATCACATCATTCTCCTAATAATGTGATCCCATTAATCAAATGACAACACATGTCTATGGTTAGGAAACATAACCATCTTTGATTAATGAGCTAGTTAAGTAGAGGCATACTAGTGACGTTTGGTTTGTCTATGTATTCACACAAGTATTATGTTTCCGGATAACACAATTCTAGCATGAATAATAAACATTTATCATGATATAAGGAAATAAAATAATAACATTATTATTGCCTCTAGGGCATATTTCCTTCACCTGGAAGGGGTCACACTAACTACTCAACTAAGCCAGAGCCCATATTGGCTTGTGGCTGCACACGTAAGCCTCTAGACATGAGAATACGATTGATCTCTTTGAGCCTGGGCGGACGGACCACTAGTGGTGCACCACCATGGATTTCCCATGCATGCTCCCACTGTACTTCGCCACCATTCAAACCAAACCTCCGCCCAGGTAGTTCATTAAGTTATCTTGGTTCTACTTACTACTTTGTCACTCATATCTCACCATGTTCGCTTCCCAAACCACGTCTACATTTGGCGAGGCAAAAATAAACTTACACGTGGGTGACAAGGCTGTATAGGTCAGACCTACCTCAAATGAACTACTAGGTAACAGCATAGCCATCTAGCAACAATAAATCCTACCATGCAATCCTACCTCAAAGGACTAAGTGCATAATAAAAACATAGGTAAATGGAAGAATGGTCAAATGTGAACTTGCCTGGTAATAGTTGATGAAGACGATATCGCTCTCAAAAATTTACTTAATAGAACTATTCATCACTCTCCGATGAAAATCTATAAAGTCAAACATTGCGTTCACATAAGCAATCATTTTGGAGAACCAAATAACATGCAACATGAAAAGACTCGGAAAATCCGAATGAACACACAACATACTTAACTATCGAAAGTAAATACGAAGTGCAAAACAACATAGGGCATGGGTGCCAAAAATTGTGACGTGGACCACAGTGCCTACTAGGCATACGAGTAAAACTACTATGGACAGATCCTAATGTGTGAAAAAAATATCGTGAGATAGGTCCAAGTGATAGGGTTTGGCAACGGTGACACGGTGCAAAAAGAATCACATCAATCGGAGCTACGGTTTAGGAGATATGGCCAATTGAAATTTGAATTCAAATATGAATAAAGTTCAAATTTGAATTTGGCCAAAAGCTTTCAAAGTTGGTTTTCTGGATAAAGCTATTCGAGACGAACATTGTGCCGCTGATTTCGTCGAATTTGGAGTTATGGTTAAAAAGTTGTGGCTAAACTAAAATCAGGGACTAATCTGCAAATTCCAGGGACTAGATGGTGAAACAGAAAATAAACTAAACTACGAGCAGGTCCTCGACCATGTGGCAGATTCCTACTGGCCGAGCAGCATTCGCTGCGGAAGCTATTTGGCGAACGGCCGCGACCTAAGCAAAACAGCTACCGTGGCGAAAAATGAAAACCGGAGACCGGTTTTTAACTAAAACCTCACAGTTTAATAAAACCTTGGTTAACTGTTTTAAACAAAAAAACCAAACAGAACGGGGGAGGCAGCTCACAGCGAGCGGCAGCGTAGGCGTCGGTGACGTGCAGGGGGCGGCGGCGCGGCGTTGGGCAGCGACGGGGCGACGGCTACAGCAGCCTCTGGTGGGTTCCGGCGGCAGCGAAGTAGACGGAGGGGTGCGGCGTGGCGCAGGCGACCGGATGGTGGGGTCGGAGGGCGGCGGGGTGGCCGGTGTCGATCAGAGGGAGAAGGCGGCGTTCGGTGCTCCGGCGAGGGCGCGTTTCGTCAGGGTGGCGTCTCCGGGAGACCTAGGCGGCAAAAAAGATGTCAAACGGGTGCGGGGCGGCAAGGGAACAAATTTTTGACAAAGAGGAGAGGGCTTGGGGTTCCACCGACGACGGGATCAATGACGGAGAGCTTTAGCTCCGGCGAGATCCAAATGGACGGGGCAGCGTCTGTGAGGAGCGAGGGAGCGAGCAAAGTGGCAGAATGGAGAGAGGGGGGTCACGGGTTTTTTATAGGCGCGAAGAGGGGCTCGGGGTCACGGCGGATAGGCCTTATCCCGGGGCAATGGCGCCGGTGGTTGCGGGAGCGTGAGTGCGTGCTCATCCAGCGGGAGGAGCGGGAGGTTTGGGGTGACCTGGGAAGTGGGCCCCACTGGCAGCGGCGGTGGGAGAGAGTGAGCGAGAGAAGAGGCGGGCGAGCGTGCGGTGGCCTTCGGGCGCTGGGGCTGGGCTGGATTGGCCAGCGGCTAGCGGCTGGCTGGGCCGCGGGGTGCTCCTGGGCCGAGCTGGCCATGGTCCACGTGGTGTGTGTGTGTGTGTGTGTTTTAAACACAAAGGAAACTGTAGCAGAATAAAATAAAAATAAAAAATTAACATAGGCATATTATATATCAAAATGCTCAGAAAAATACCAAGAATAAGATGAACTATTTTCCAAGTTCAAATAAATTCCAAAAAAATTCATAAAAGTCAAACAGTGCTACTGTTGCATTTAAAATCAATAAAATAATTTTTAAAATAGCAAAATGATTTAAAATTTATTTTCTCCTAATTTTATATTGAAGGGAATCATTTTACACTTATTTCTATTTATTTATTTTTAGGAGAAAAATATTTTGAATAGAAACTCAAATAACTCCCAATTGGATTTGAATTTGGAATTTCAAACAACTTCAAATGGAAAAAAGTGTTTCAAATAACTTCAAAGTGACTTCCAATTTATTTATTTGAAACTCCCAACTCTCTTTCTTAAATTTTGAAGAAGTCATTTTATCTTCCCTCATGAACTCATTGAGTTGCTTAAAGTTTCTAAGTTTGAAATATTTCAAATGGAATTCAAATCATTTTCAAACCCCTTTTCATTTCTTTAAATGGAAGAAGTCATATTATCTTCACTCTAGGATCTTGTGATGAAATGAATTTGAATTCTTCAAGATCAAAATGCAAGATGAAAGTTTTGGGAAAGTCCTTTTATTCCCTCTCATTCAACTTTCAAAAAGTCTTAAATTTTCACTCAATTTCACACAATCAATCACACAACAATCAAACAAAAAATCATAATAATTTATTTAATATAACATTCCAAAATTTAGAATTTTGGGATGTTACACAACATCTAATAATACCATCTACTCCTTCTTTATAAATATGTGGGTCATCCCAAAAGTAATGTCTTAAATCATAGAATATTTTTTTTGTTTTGTTGGTATGTAAAGCTAGGTGGTAAATAGTTAGCAACAATGTAATTAGCATAATCAGCATACCAAGGAGTACTATGAGAAACATTTATTGCAGCTAACTGCTCATTAGGAAAACTATCATCAATAGGTAGTGGGTCGTCAAGCACATTTTCAAGCCTAGATAAATTATCAGCTACTCGGTTCACATCTCCTTTTCTATCAATCATATGTAAATCAAATTCTTGTAACAAGAGAACCCATCAAATAAGTCTAGGTTTAGCATCTTTCTTTTACATAAGATATTTAATAGCAGCATGGTCTATGTGAACAGTTACTTTGGAATCAACAATATAAGGTCTAAACTTATCACAAGCAAACACCAGTGCTAAGAATTCTTTTTCAGTAGTAGCATAATTTCTTTGAGAACTGTCTAGAGTATTACTAGCATAATGAATTACATTAAGTTTTTTATCAACTCTCTGTCCTAGAATAGCACCAACAGCATAATCACTAGAATCACACATAATTTCAAAGGGCAAGTTCCAATCAGGTGGTTGAACAATAGGTGCAGAAATTAAAGCTTTATTAAGTGTTTCAATGGCTTATAAACAATCATCATCAAAAACAAAAGGAATATACTTTTGCAAAAGATTCGTAAGAGGCCTAGAAATTTTTGAAAAGTCTTTGATAAATCTCCTATAGAAACCAGCATGACCTAAGAAACTACGAATACCTTTTATATCTTTAGGACATGGCATTTTCTCAATTGCATCAACCTTAGCTTTGTCCACTTCAATACCTCTTTCAGAAATTGTATGACCCAAGACAATGCCTTCATTAACCATAAAATTGCACTTCTCCCAATTCAAGACAAGATTTGTTTGTTCACATCTCTGCAAAACTCGATCAAGATTGCTTAAACAATCATCAAAAGACTTCCCATAAACAGAAAAGTCATCCATGAAAACCTCAACAATCTTTTCATAAAAGTTAGAGAATATAGCAGTCATACATCTTTGAAAGGTAGCAGGTGCATTACATAAACCAAAAGGCATACGTCTATAAGCATAAGTTCCAAAGGGACAAGTAAAAGTGGTATTTTCTTGATCAGGTTGAGAAATAGGTGTTAGTGAAAAGCCAGAATATCCATCAAGGAAGCAAAAGTGTGTGTTCTTAGATAATATTTCAAGCATTTGATCAATAAAAGTCAAAGGGTAATGATCTTTTCTAGTTGGTTTGTTTAATTTTCTAAAATCTATTACCATTCTATAGCCTGAAACAATTCTTTGCGGAATAAGTTCATTCTTATCATTAGGAACAATAGTTATACCTCCTTTCTTAGGAACACAATGAACAGGACTTACCCATCTACTATCAGTTATAGGATAGATTATACCTGCTTCTAGAAGCTTTAATATTTCTGTTCTTACCGCTTCTTTCATCTTCGGATTTAACCGACGTTGGTGATCAACAACGGGTTTAGCATCAGGTTCCATATTAATTTTGTGCTGACATAGAGTGGGACTAATGCCCTTTAAATCATCAATAGTATATCCAATACCAGCTCGGTGCTTCCTTAGAACTTTCAATAATCTTTCTTCTTCATCTTCTGAAAGGTTAGCACTAATAATAACACGATATATCCTCTTTTCATCAAGATAAGCATATTTCAAAGTGTCTGGCAATTGTTTAAATTCAAACACAGGATCACCTTTAGGTGGAGGAGGACCTCCTAGAGTTTCAATAGGCAAATTGTCTTCAAGTAGAGGACGTTATTCAAAGAAAATTTTATCTATTTCATTTCTTTCATGCATATGTAAATAATTTTCATGGTCTAGCAAATATTGTTCTAAAGGATCTGTAGGTGGTACAGCAATAGAATCAAGACCAATTAATTCATCCTTACTAGGCAATTCTTTTTCACGAAGCTTTCTACTAAACTTGGAAAAAATAAACTCATGAGACTCGTCGCCAAAACTAACACCGACAATTTGTTTCTTAGAATCTATCTTAGCATTAACGGTGTTCAAGAAAGGTCTACCAAAGATAATGGGACAAAAGTCATCTTGTGGGGAACCAAGAACAAGAAAATCAGTAGGGTATATTATTTTCCCACATAAGACTTCAACATCTCTAACAATCCCAATTGGTGATATAGTGTCTCTATTAGCAAGTTTAATAGTAGCATCTATTTCTTCTATCTCTGTCGGTGCTATGTCATTCATAATTTCTTGATATAAGGTATAAGGAATAGCACTCACACTAGCACCTATGTCACATAAACCATGATAACAATGATCAACTATTTTAACTGAGATGACGGGCATGCCAACAACAAGTCTATGCTTATCTTTTTTATCAGGTTTGGCAATTCTAGCAGCTTCTTCACAGAAGTAAATAACATGCCCATCCATATCTTCTTCCAAGAGATCTTTAACCGTAGCAATACTAGGTTCTACTTTAATTTGTTCATTAGGTTTAGGTGTTCTAATATAGCTTTTGTTAACCACAGTTGAAACTTTAGCATGTTCCTTTATCCTAACAGGGAAAGGTGGTTTCTCTATATAAGAAGAAGGAACAACTGGATCAACATTAGTATAGTTTCTTCTTTAACCGGTACAGGTTCTTTAGTTTCTTCTTTAATAGGTGGGTGATATTTAAACCACTTCTCTTTAGGGAGTTCAACATGAGTAGCAAATGATTCACAAAAGGAGGCTACTATGTCAGAGTCAAGTCCATATTTAGTGCTAAACTTTTGAAAATCATCAGTATCCATAAAAGATTTAACACAATCATACTTAAGTTTAATACCTAACTCTTTACCTTTGTCGAGTTCCTAATCCTTAGAGTTGTGTTTAATTCTTTCCAAAAGATTCCACCAAAAATCAATAGTCATCTTCATAAAAGAACTAGCACAAGAAGTATCAAGCATGGTTTGATCATTACGAGAAAGCCGAGCATAAAAATTCTGGATAATGATTTCTCTTGAGAACTCATGATTGGGGCATGAATATAACATTGACTTAAGCCTCCCCCAAGCTAGAGCGATACTTTATCCTTCACGAGGCCAAAAATTATATATATAATTCTGATCACGATGAACTAGATGCATAGGATAAAAAATTTGGTGGAACTCCAATTTCAAACGATTCCAATTCCAAGATCCAATATCATTGCATAGCCTATACCATGCTAATGATTTTCCCTTCAAAGCTAAAGGGAAAAACTTTTTCATAACTTTATCTTCGGGTAAACCTGCAAGCTTAAACAATCCACAAATTTCTTCCACATATATCAAGTGCATATCAGGATGTTCGGTTCCATCTCCTGCATAAGGATAAGCTAGCAGTTGTTCTATCATACCCGAAGGAATTTCATATCAATATTTTCAGTAGGTGCGGTAGGTTGAGGGATAGCTAATTGTGGTTCCGGACAAGGTGAAGATACCCCGAACAAACCCCTCAAATGATTGTTTTCCATACTAACAAGTGACAATAAATTTCAGCACACTATATAAATGTTTCCTTACCAAATTCCACTTACCAAAGGCGCTTCACTCCCCGGCAACGGTGCCAGAAAATAGCCTTGATGACCCACAAGTATAGGGGATCAATTGTAGCTCTTTTCGATAAGAGTGTCAAACCCAACGAGGAGCAGAAGGAAATGACAAGTAGTTTTCAGTAAGGTAATGTTTGCAAGTGCTGAAATTGTAAGTATCAAAGTAGTGTGATAGCAAGATAACTTGTAATGAGAAAGTAACGATAGTAGTAACAAAAGTGCAGCAAGGTAGCCCAATCCTTTTGAGGCAAAGGACAGGCTAAAACGGTTTCTTATGATAAGCAAAGTGTTCTTGAGGGTGGGAATTTTATCTAGTCAATTTCATCATGTTGGTTTAATTCGTGTTCGGTACTTTGATAATTTGATATGTGGGTGGACCGGTGCTTAGGTGATGTTCTTACTTGAACAAACCTACTACTTATGATTAACCCTCCCGCAAGCATCCGCAACTACGAGAAAAGTATTAAGAATAAATTCTAACCATAGCATTAAACTTTTGGACCCAATTGGTCCCTTACGGAATAGCGCATACACTCGGGTTTAAGCTTTTGTCACTCTCGCAGCCCATCATCTAATTGCTACTCCATAATGCACTCCCTTAGGCCCAAATGTGGCGAAGTTTCATGTAGTCAACGTTCACATGACACCACTAAGGGAATCACAACGTACATACTATCAAAATATCAAACACATATCAAATTCACATGATTACTTGCAACATGATTTCTCCCGTGACCTCAAGAACAAAGGTAACTACTCATAAATGATAAACATGCTCATGATCAGAGGGGTATTAAATAGCATATTGGATCTGAACACATAATCTTCCACCAAATAAATCATATAGTAATCAACTACAAGATGTAATCAACACTACTAGTCACTCAGAAGCACCAATCTATAGTTCCAGTAACAAGATTGAACACAAGAGATGAACTAGGGTTCGAGAGGAGATGGTGTTGTTAAAGATGTTGATGGAGATTGCCCTCCCCAAGATGGGAGAGTTTTTGGTGATGATGATGATGATGATTCCCCCCCCCCCCGAGAGGGAAGTTCCCTCGGCGGAATCACTCCGCCGGAGGGCAAAAGTGTTCCTGCCCAAGTTCTGCCTCAAGGCGGCGGCGCTTCGTCCCGAAAGTCCTCTCCTTATTTTTTTTTAGGTTAAAATGACTTATATACCAAAAGATGGGCACCGGAGGTGGGCTTGGGTGAGCACAACCCACCAGGGCGCGCCTGAGCTCCCTGGTGCACCCAGGTGGGTTGTGCCCACCCGGTGGGCCCCCTCAGGTACTTATTTGCTCCAATAATTCTTAAATAATTCATAAAAAATCTCCGTGAAGTTTCATCTTGTTTGGAGTTGTGCAGAATAGGTATCCTGATGTAGCTTTTCCAGGTCCAGATTTCCAGCTACCGGAATTCTCCCTCTTTGTGTATACCTTGCATATTATGAGAGAAAAGGCATTAGAATTACTCCAAAAAGTATTATTATGGATAAAAACATTATAAATAACAGTAAGAAACATGATGCAAAATGGGCGTATCAGCTAAGGAGAGGGAGATCAAGCTGGAGGAGAGGACAGCTAGTCTGTTGGAAGCGGAGAAGAACCGGAATGACGCGTCTCACCGGGCCCTATACGAGCTCCTCGTGGTAAGTTTCTCCTGCATATTAGCCAAATGATGCACATAATGTTTGTTTAATTACTAAGTAATATGACTGACTCGTGAAAACATAATGTGCAGTCTGTGTGCGAGAAAAACGGTCAGACCCCTCCGCCGATGCCCCAGATTGCTATAGCGGACACGATGAATTTCATTTGAATGGTCATTAGTTACTAGTATTCACATATCAATTGCATCATGCTAACAAGACATTGGAAATGATCTTTGGTGCAGCATGCCTCCCGACAAGCATCGACCGATCCTTCTCCGTCTCGCACTGGAGCAACCCCGACCCTGACCGGTCATTCTCCGTCTGGCACTGGCGCAAACCCGACCGGTCCTTCACCTCTGTGATGACGGTAAGTTTTCTCTCGTGTTTTGCTTACCAAATGCATAAAGACCTAGACTTAGCTTTATTTCCTCCAAAATGCTTACCATAATGACCTATACTTAGCTAATCTTCCTCCAAAATGACATAATTAGCTTACTTAGCTCCAAAATGATCTATACTTAGCTTTGTTTCCTCCGAAATGACCTAAGTTATCTCTACTATGCTTAGTTAGCTAGGTTTGCTCAATAATGACATACACTTAGCTTACATATGTAAAAAATGGCATAATTAGCTTAGAAGAAGATAAAGAAGAGGAGAGGAGACTAAGAAAGAGAAGATAAATTCTTCTTCTTTTTCTTCTTCGTTTTCTTCTTCTTTTTCTTATTTTTCTTCTAGCTAGTCTTCTTCTTCTCCTAACTTTCATCTTTCCTAATTTGCAGATTTGCTTTAGATGAGTAGCTTGCGTTCATGGAGTCTAGTCTTCTCCTTGTGCTTCTTTTCTGTTCTTGGAAACTTGTTGCAAACTTGTTGTTGGATATGTGTTGTTGCAAACTTGTTGTTGGATGTGTTGGATATGTTGTTGGATATGTGTTGGTATGCTTGTGTATATATATCTTCAAATGTGTGTGTATATATCTGAGAAATTCTGTAAAATTGAATGAATTTAAGAAAAAACAGAAAAAAAAAACAGGGGCTATACAGGCTCTTTGTCGTCTGCCAGCAGACGGCAAAGAGATTTTCCATCAATCAGCAGACGGCAAAGCTACCACGTGGCAGCTACCTGTGCAACCTAGAAGCATTGGGCTGGCCTATATGGTTTCTTTGCCGTCTGCTGGCCGACGGCAAAGACCTTTGCATCTTCGTGGTCAGCCAGCTGACAGCATAGCATGCCACATGGTAGCAACCTGGGCTGGCCTATATGGGCACTTTGTCGTCTGCCAGCAGATGGCAAAGCATGTCGTTAACCCCCTAATTGACCTAACATGCCACATGTGTCGTCCAGACTCTTTGCCGTTTGCTAGCGGACGGCAAAGACCATTTCATCTTTGTCGTTCGCCAGCTGACAGCAAAGAGGCCTTTGCCGTAGCTTATTCAATTGGACCTGTTGCCGTCTGCTGGCTGACGGCAAAGGCATGCCAGACGGACGACAAAGGCCTTTGCCGTCAGCCATGCAGACGGCAAAGTGTCTGATTCCTATAGTGAGTGGTACAAGTGCTACAACAGATATTGTTGCTTGTTGGTGGCATAGTGGTGCTGGTGCAGCTCTCGTCTACCTCATGAAGGCCTCAACTATGTCGGCTGCCACACACCCACCATCATACCACACCGTCAACTTGCTTCGTGATGTCGCTTAAAACGGTGTCAGTATTTCCCCAAAGAGGAAGGGATGATGCATTACAGCTACGGTAGGTATTTTCCTCGGTTATGAAACCAAGCAATCCAGTAGGATAACCAAGCAACACTATGTAAACAGTACCTACACACAAAAACAAATACTTGCAACCAAACGCATAAGAGGGGTTGTCAATCCCTCCTAGGTAACGGCGCCAGAAATTGGCAAGTTGACGGGAGAATATTTGTGATAGATTGGATAAATAGCTCTCGATAAAACACAAAATAAAATAAGAAATAAAAAAATGTAGCAAGGTATTTTTGGGTTTTTGGAATAATAGATCTGAAAATAAAAGCGAATAAAAATAGATCTCAAAGCAAATATGATAAAGAATAGACCCGGGGGTCGTAGATTTCACTAGTGGCTTCTCTCGAGAAATAGCACACGGTGGGTAAACAAATTACTGTTGGGCAATTGATAGAAGATCGAATAATTATGACAATATCCAAGGCAATGATCAATATATAGGCATCGTGTCCAAGATTAGTAGACCGACTCCTGCCTGCATCTACTACTATTATTCCACACATCGACCACTATCCAGCATGCATCTAGTGAATTAAGTTCATGGAGAAACGGAGTAATGCAATAAGAATGGTGACATGATGTAGACGAGATATATTAATGTAGGAATAGCCCCCATCCTGTTATCCTTAATACCAACGATACATGCATGTCTTGCTGCCCCTTCCGTCACTGGGAAAGAACATTGCAAGATCGAACCCATCACAAAGCACCTCTTCCCATGGCAAGAAAAATCGATCTAGTTGGCCTAACTAAACCAAAGATTCGAATAAGAAATATGAGGCTATAAATAATCATGCATATAAGAGATCAAAGAAGAGTCAAATAATATTCATGGATATATATCTGATCATAAACTCAAAGTTCATCAAATCCCAACAGACACACCACAAAAAGAGTTACATCAAATAGATCTCCGAGAGACCATCATATTTAGAATCAAAAAGAGAGATAGGAAGCCATCTAACTACTACCTACGAACCCGTAGGTCTATGGTGGACTACTCACGCATCATCGGAGAGGCACCAATGAGGATGATGAACCCCTCTGTGATGGTGTTAGATTGGATCTCATGGTTCTAGAACTTGCGGTGGCCGGAATTGTCTTTTGTTGACTCTCTTAGGGTTTTTGGAATATTTAGAAATTTATAGGGCGAAGAGGCGGTGCAGGGGGCTCCGTGGGGGGCACAACCCCCCTAGGCGCGCCTGGGCTCCTAGGTGCGCCCTGGTGGATTGTGCTCCCCACGGGCCTCCCCTTTGGTACTTCTTTGGCCCACCAAGTGTCTTCTGGTCCACAAAAATCTCCAAAAAGTTTCGCTGCTTTTGGACTCCATTTGGTACTGATATTCTGCAAAGTAAAAAGCCAAGCAAAAAATAGCAACTGGCACTGGGCACTATGTCAATAGGTTAGTCCCAAAAAATGATATAAAGTTGATATAAAATGATTGCAAAACATCCAAGAATGATAATATAACAACATGGAACAATCAAAATTTATAGATACATTGGAGACATATCAGCATCCCCAAGCTTAATTTATGCTCGTCCTCGAGTAGGTAAATGATAAAAATAGAATTTTTGATGTGGAATGCTGCCTAACATGTTCATCACATATTATTTTCTTTTGTAGCATGGACATTTGGACTTTTATATGGTTGAAAGGAATAGTTTAGTTTTGACATGAAGATTTCAATACTCAAGCATATCAACAAGAAACCATGTCTTTCAAAATATCAACACTAAAGAAAGTTATCCCTAGCCCATCATGCTCGATCATTGATCCATTCATGAAACACACTCGCATATTAGCTACATCCAATGCTCAAGTATGATCATAGTGCTCCCTGGTTGGTGCTTTATAAGAGAAGATGGAGACTCAAATAAAAATAAAAATTGCATAAGGTAAATAGATATGCCCTTTGCAGAGGGAAGTAGGGATTTGTAGAGGTGCCATAGCTCAAAGCTTAAATTGAGAGATAATTTTTTTTTGAGAGGCATACTTTTCCCGTCAATGAAAACGACCGAGTAATTCCCAACACTTTCCATGCTAGATATATCATAGGCGGTTCCCAAACATAAAATAAAGTTTATTCCTTTTTCCACCATTATTTCACAATCCATGGCTAGCCATATCCATGGGTGCCTTCCATACCAACACTTTCCAAGGAATTTATTATTTGACAACATAAAGTAAATTCCTTTTTCATTCCGGGATTGGGCATCCCTATTACCGCTGTACTCTCATGCAATGACAAGTGAATAAAACACTCATCTTGAGAATAACACATCTAGCATGGAAAATATTGGCCACCCCCTACCGCTTCATGAGCGGTACGAGCACACAAAAAGGAAATTCATTTCAAAAATTATAGATGGCACGTGCAAATTTCCTTAGAACGGCACGGAAATACATAGGTATGGTGGACTCATATGGAAAAACTGGGTTTAAAGATTTTGGATGCACAAGTAGTATTTCTACTTAGTAAAAATGGAGGCTAGCAAAAAGATTGAGAAGCAACCAACCAAGAAGCAAAAAATCACATAAGTGAGCATTAAGCATAACTAACGCCGAATAATGCACCATAAGTAGGATGCAATTTCATTGCATAACTATTGACTTTCGTGCTTGCATAGGGAATCACAAACCTTAACACCAATATTCTTACTAAATCATAATTACTCACCAACATGACTCAAATATCACTTATCATCATATCTCAAAACTATTACAAAGAATCAAGTTTAATTTGTCCAATGATCTTCATGAAAGATTTTATTATATCCTTCTTGAAAATCTATCACTTTGGGACTAGTTTCATACGTTGCTTTTGATAAGCTCAAATAAATTTGAGTGAAGAACATGAGCATAAAAATTTTCTTCTCTCAAAATAATATAAGTGAAGCATGAGAGAATTTCTTCAAAAATTTACTAACTCTCAAATAATTCTAAATGAAGCATGAGAGAATTTCTTCAAAAATATTAATTCACGTTGTGCTCAAAAAGATATAAGTGAAGCACTAGAGCAATTCCATAGCTCAAAAAAATTAAGTGAAGCACATAGAGCAATTCTATCAAATGATAGAATAATTTTGGCTCTCTCAAATAAGTGTGTGTAGCAAGGATAGATGACACAAACTAAAAGGCAAAACAAGCAAAGACTCATATAATACAATACACTCCAAGCAAAACTCATGATATGTGACAAATAAAAATATAGCTCCAGGTAAAATTCCGACGCTTGTTAGAAGAAAGAGGGGATGCCTTCCGGGGCATCCCCAAGCTTAGTTGCTTGATTCTCCTTGAATAATAACTTGGGGTGCCATGGGAATCCCCAAGCTTAGGCTCTTTTCACTCCTTATTCCTTCATCTATTGTGATCTCACCCAAAACTTGAAAACTTCAATCACACAAAACTTAACAAAACCTTCGTGAGTTCTGTTAGTATAACAAAGCAAATCACCACTCTAAGTACTGCTGCAAACCCATTCATATTTTATTTTTGTATTATACCTATTGTATTCTAACTTTACCATGGCTTATACCCCCCGATACAATCCATAGATTCATCAAAATAAATAGACAACATAAAGAAAACAAAATCTGTCAAAAACAGAACAGTCTGTAGTAATATGGACGTTATCCATACTTCTGTAACTCTAAAATTCTAAAAAAATGGGACAACATAGGAAATTTGTATATAAATCTTGTGTAAAAACTTCAGAATTTTATCACGCTTATGTGATTTTAAACAATTCTGCTACTGGGCGCAAAAGTTTCTGTTTTTCAACAAGATCAAATCAACTATCACCCAACATGACACTGGTGCGCGTCGGTCCTAAACAAATGATTTTTAACCCCTTTCCGCAACGGCATTTGGAACCGTCGCCAAGTGAGTGTATGCGATAGGGTGTCCATCCCACACGACCCATAAATCGTCGGGGATAGGCCCTCCTGGGACCCAGGTTGGGGCCGTGTGCGATCGGGCGAGGCATCAAAACCCATTCATTTTCGTAGGTATGTACATCCCACACAGTAATCAGAGAAAATCATTTCTGTAGGTATGTACATCCCACACGGTAATCTGAGAAAATCATTTCCGTAGGTATGTACATCCCACACGGTAATCCGAGAAAATCATTTCCATACGTATGTACATCCCACATAGTAATCCGAGAAAATCATTTCCGTAGGTATGTACATCCCACACGGTGAATCCCGAAAAAACATTTTCGTTCGTATTTATATCACACACAGTCAATCCAAGGAATATGTTTTCGTTCTTATGCACATCCCACACAGTCAATCTAGGGAAAATGTTTCCGTTCGGATGTACATCCCACACAGTTTTATGTGTAGGCTCGTGTCTGAAAGGTGTAACTATCACTCACGGTCTTCCTTGGTTAAAAGTTTGCTTTTATCAACTACATCACACACGATTTGATGAAGAAAACTGTGTGGCATTGGGCTATCCATCGCAAGCGCTTTTATTGCTAGAACCGTTTGTAAAGATCCATGACACATTTAGCAGGTTTATTAGTTTACAATTAATAATTCCAGTATTACGCAAATTCACATTTCACATCGAATAGCTGTTTGCCAATTTCATATCAGGCACATAAATATATTATAACATCACAGTACGGTAGCTACATGAAAACAGCACAGTACAACATATAGCTAGTTCAACTTCATAAGAACAATATATTCATTTCCCTAATCGAGATCATCCAGGCTCGTCTTATCCACCTCTGCTTTCAGTTCAGTAAGAACCCGTTTTGCACGGGCCAACTGGGAAAGTGCCTCCTCCTTCGCCAACACCATCTTAGCAAAGTCTGATTTAAAAAATCTGAGCTCATTCTCCACCTTCAACTTTTTATCCCGCATCTTGAAATATGCTTCAGCGTTGACAAGACTTTCTCTAAGCCTATGTGTGTTCTCTTCCTCATACATGCTCCAGAGCTTCGTTAGGCACATCTTCAAAGACTGTGGCCACTCTTGATCAACCCACTCCAAGTAAGAACACTTCCATTCATCCTATAATATTTAAAACTAGATCAGTAACAATTGTAGGGGAAATGGGTTTATAGCAACATAGAAAATCACCAATGCTTATTTTGAAAAACTGAAGAAACATGTTAATTATGACATATCTTCTCAAAAAGATCAATGTGCAAATGAAATAATTGGTACTGAGACAACAACCAAATTCTGGAACATCAAAAGCTATAATTAACTACAACGACGCTACAAGTTCTTGCTCATGTACAATAAATAACAAATTGAACATTTTATGAGGAAGGTAAATATAACTGCAACAGCATAGCGATAGTGTTTGGATGATAGCAAATTGATACTAACAGGTGTGTACATGCACAAATTTAGTAATATAGAACTAATAGCACTAAGGTCGTCCACTATATATGCCAAAACTGGAGTAAAGGCAACTATTCCTACATCTCGCACCGGTGCCCTGCACTGGCGAGCCGATGCGGCAGAGAAAAATCAGGGACCCGGACTCCGGAGCACGTAGTTGCTCCGATGCCCAGTTCCTTCGTGCCATAAAGATTTAGTATTTTGCTACTTGGCTGCTCGGATGTGTGGACCAAAGTTGGCTGCACAAACTACTGAAGCGGTGCCAAATAATTTTCTAATGGCACCGCTGATGAGATGACAACAATTTAAGATACTAGGTACAAACTGTGACACTGTCTTAGGATGCATTTGGTTGAAGGTGTGGTATGAATGGGTTGGAACCGTGACAATGTCTGAATCACATCTAACAAATGATTTGTAACAACGAAAGAGGGTCTAGCCTTCTATGCACATGCCAGAAACTTCCTCCCACTTTCCACAGAATCAAATGCAACTAGCTTCACGCATGGAGATTGATGGTGACAACGAGCAGATAGATCTTCAGCCACCCCGCTCCATTTGTTGCCACTGATGGTCTTAGGGAGCTACAAGAGGAAGAAACGACTCAAATCGACCTCCGGGTAAAAATCCTTCATTCCAAGTCATAGCCCGAGAGAGAGAAGACAGGCATACCCGGGTGGTGAAGGAGTAGTCGCCGGAGGAGGAACTGCTGGAGATGTCTTTGAAGAAGACCATGGCGATCCCGGCGGTAGGATGCGAGACGGCAAGAGCGAGGAAGCGGTTATAGCTTAGCAAGAAAGTAAGGAAGGAGAAAACAGGGGAAATGTGACTTGTGGGGGGGGGGAAAAGGGGGGGGGGGAGGGGGGGAGGGGGCGGGGGTAGATATTTTGGCGGTAGGCCAAAATTTTGGAAATGTGGAGGGAAACTTTGCGCGCGGTACCGCCGGACCATTCACTTTGAACGATTGTGTGCGTCGCAAACAATTCTTCTGCTTTACGTGGATGGGATGAGTTTGATAATTCAAATTTTGGTCTCAAGGCATGGACACATTCACTTTGAACGCGCGCGGTGCCGCCGGACCATTCACTTTGAACGATTATGTGCATCGCAAACGATTCTTCTGCTTTGCGCGCATGGGATGAGTATGTTAATTCAAATTTTGGTGGAAATTTCCCCGGGTACGTCATTGCATAATTTAACATCGCTTGCTAATTTAGGCACACAAAAGAGCGTACAGCAGACAGACCACACTTACTAAATCGAGCAATTTTAGGAATTACACAGAGCTAGTTGATTTAAACATTGCTCTAACAAAAGACCAGCATTAAAAACAAATCCTAAGTATGCATAATTAAAAATCCGCCGCCACACCGGTCTATTCATCGCCGGTGTGAGATGAGACGTCGATGACTTGTCCTAGTTACATGCCGCCGTTGGTGGACTCCGCGTCCCCCTGCTAAAGTCGACCTCGCCCTCGTCCTCGTCCTCGTCCTCGTCCTCGACGCCGCCCTCAAGGTTGTAGTACTCGTAGTAGCGGTTGCGCCAGAGCTCATGTTGGTACTCCACCGCCATTCCTCGACGGACAGACTCTTCTCTACCTCGACCTCGGCCACGCGCAACTCCTCCTCCCGGTGCTCCTCGATCTCCGCCGCCTCCTGCATCTCCAGCTCCCGCTCGGCGACCTCATGAGGAAGCAGGTGCTCCATGGCCACCGCTGCCTTTTCAGACGTGGGTTGCATGCTGGAGTCCAAGGTGGCCTAGAATATCCTGGCGTGTGCATCCTCGATCTTGCCGTGGATGGCCTCAACTCGGGCCAGGGTGACATCAGCGGCATGGACGGTAGCTCAAGCGCTCTCAGCATTTGCAGCCGTCATCGCAGCAGCAGCTACAGCCATCTCGGCTGCTGTTACTGCCCTATCGGCTGCCGCAGACGCCCTATCGGTGGAAGCAACCGCGCTCAATGCGGATGCGGCAGCACTCTCGGTGTAGGCGGACGCGCTCTCGGCGCAGGCGGCGGCGCTCGGGGGGGGGGGCGCGGCCATCGTACGGGCCTTCACGAAGCGTTTCCACGGCGTCATCTTTGCAAGAAGGGGGTGCGGGAATGGGGATCGGGATTCGTGGATTCGGGGGTTGCCGGCACTAGAGCAGACGAGCCGGCGAAGCTTAAGGAGTGAGACTTAAATATACCCAGATATTTTCATCGCAAACGGTTCCTAGAAAACAATTGTGTGTGATGTTGTAGATATTTTTTATTAGCTGTGAAAGACGAATTTGGAATAAAGTGCCAACAGATGGTATTTTTAATGAACGAGAAATTTTGTAGTACTAATACAACTGTCATGTCAAATTTTGGAAAATTTCAGGGGTCATTTGACCTTTTAAGACATTTAAGTGATTTTCTAGCCATTTAATGATCGTAATTGAAATTTGAACTGCATGTACATGCAACACCTGACCATAACAGTTTGAAAACTCATATTTCGTGTACTTGTGTGTGATTTAATTCCATGTATAGTAAATTGGAAGGAATTTTCAAACATATTGGTCTAACGGCTATGACACAATTAAGCATGGAGTGACATCACATTTTTAATTCCAAAAAATATAAAAATTAGAAACACATGAAACTTTGGTTGATGTAATGTCATGCCACCAAGATGATGTGATAAAAAATTGGCATGTTTGACCAAAGTTTGGACACACACCCCTCACAAACCGGAGCAACTCACTAGAAGGCTCATGGTTCCGAGAGGGAACAATGCATATTTGATGACGAACGGGAGATAGCTTCTTCTTACGGCCTTCAAATTTTTTTCTATGTCTAACGTGCACTACTACAACTGTAATGTGAAATTTTTGAAAATTCTAGGGGTCATTTGACCTTTTAAAGACATTTAAGTGATTTTCTAGCCATTTAATGACCGTAATTCAAATTTGAACTAGATCTACATGCAACGCCTAACCAAAATGGTTTGAAAAAAATCATATTTGTGTACTTGTGTGCGAGTTCATTCCATATGCAGTAAACTAGAAGGAATTTTCAAACATATTTGTATCACGACATGGACACATATGCATGAATACGTATGCATGGAGTGGCATGGCATTTTAATTCCAAAAAAATCAGAAACACATGAAACCTTGATTGATGTAATGTCATGCCACCAAGATGATGTGGTAAATAAATTGACATGTTTGACGAAAGTTTGGACACACACCCCTCACAAACCGGAGCAACTCGCTAGAAGGTTCGTGGTTCTGAGAGGGAACAATGCATGTTTGATGACGAATGGGAGATAGCTTCCTCTTACGACCTTCAAATTTTTTCTACGTCTAACGTGCACTACTATAACTGTAATGTGAAATTTGGAAAATTCTAGGGGTCATTTGACCTTTTAAAGACATTTAAGTGATTTTCTAACCATTTAATGACCGTAATTCAAATTTGAACTACACCTACATGCAACGCCTAACCAAAACTGTTTGAAAAATCATATGTGTGTACTTGTGTGCGAGTTAATTCCATATGCACTAAATTAGAAGGAATTTTCAAACATATTGGTATCACGACTTGAACACATGCATACATATGCATGGAGTGGCATGGCATTTTAATTCAAAAAATTGAAAAATGATCAGAAACACATGAAACCTTGGTTGATGTAATGTCATGCCACCAAGATGATGTGGTAAAGAAATTGGCATGTTTGACGAACGTTTGGACACATGCCCCTCACAAACCGGAGCAACTCTCTAGAAGGTTCGTGGTTCCGAGAGGGAACAATGCATGTTTGATGACAAACGGGAGATAGCTTCCTCTTACGGCCTTCAAATTTTTTCCTACGTTTAACGTGCAACTGTCATGTGAAAATTTGGTAAAATTCAGGGGTCATTTGACATTCTAAAGATATTTAAGTGATTTTCTAACCATTTAATGACCATAATTCAAATTTAAACTACATCTACATGCAACGCCTAACCAAAACGGTTTGAAAAATCATATTTTTATGTACTTGTGTGCGAATTAATTCCATGTGCAGTAAATTATAAGGAAATTTCAAACATATTGGTGTCAAGGCATGGGCACATGCATGGAGTGCATGCCATGGCATTTTAATTCCAAAAAATTAAAAAATGATCAGAAAAACATGAAACCTTGCTTGATTTAATGTCATGCCACCAAGATGATGTGGTAAAAAAATTGGCCTGTTTGACGAAAGTTTGGACACACACCCCTCACAAACCGAAGCAACTCACTAAGGTTCGTGGTTCCGAGAGGGAACAATGCATGTTTGCTGATGGACGGGAGATAGCTTCCTCTTACGGCCTTCAAATTTTTTTTCCTATGTTTAACGTGCACTAATGCAACTGCCATGTGAAAATTTGGAAATTTTCAGGGGTCATTTGACCTTTTAAAGACATTTAAGTGATTTTCTAACCATTTAATGACCGTACTTCAAATTTGAACTACATCTACATGCAACACCTAACCAAAATGGTTTGAAAAATCATATTTTTGTGTACTTGTGTGCGAGTTGAAAAATCATCAGACGATATAAATATCTAGTGTTCAAAAAAGAAAATGTAAAGATCTGGCAAGACAACCGGCCCCCACACGATTGGCAGTCCATCTCGCGGCTCGAGGTTTGGTAGGTGAATGGCGGGGATCATTAATCAGACATGGTTCTGCATTGGAAAGTGTCAGCTATTATGTTCACACATGGATTTTGGCTATTATGTTCACACACGAATTTTGCTGCGGGAATCGTGTGTAATTCAAACTACAGTACTCACAAATTCCGGCGACCGGCGTTTGTACTGTCCCCGTTGATCTATATTCCGGCCGCCAATAAATACTACCTTGCTCACGTTGTCCCACCTGCATTCTCATCTACATCCT
Organism: Triticum urartu; assembly: GCF_003073215.2. Lineage (NCBI taxonomy): Eukaryota > Viridiplantae > Streptophyta > Magnoliopsida > Poales > Poaceae > Triticum > Triticum urartu. Next base: position 452,102,196 of record NC_053024.1, on the reverse strand, counting down.
CCCCTCGCTCGCCCTCTCTCTCTCTCTCAAATCTCTGCCATGGCGCCGCCGGTCTGCCCACGCACCAACGAGGAGTCGCCGCCCCCCGAGGACGCTCACTCGATTAGCAGCAACGAGGACCCCTACGCGCCACCTGACGAGGTTGCGCCGGACCCCCCAACTTTGGATTGGTTTTGGGGTCAGTACAATATTTGTCTGTGGAAGCCGCTGCCGCCGGCTGAGAAAGCCAGGCAAGTGGCGTTCAAGAAGGAGATGGCGGAGGAGGAAGCCAGGTACCAGGCGGCTGGTGAAGCCCGTGATGCCGCCTGGAAAAAGGAGGTGGTGGAGCTTTGGGGGCGGGCACATCGTCGTGCCGAGAAGGTGTATGAAGACGGATACTTCACGAGGAAGGTCATAGGCAATGGGAACCTCGTCGCTGCGTGGAGGTGGGCCGATAAGCTCCAGCGTGCCACCGACAAGGAGCTCCGGTGGGCGCCCAACGAAATGGCAAGATCGGCCGTGCGCATCCGCCAAGGCAGATCGGTACGTCAAGCACTGCGAGGTGGAGGAGTCGGAGTACTGCCTCCGCACTGGGAAGACGCCGCACACCAGGAAGCTGCTGGCGAGGGGCTGCTAGAATACTGGCCCCAGGAGGGATTATTAGTTTTACTATTAATAGTTTTCAATTTTATGCATTGTACCTAGTAGTTAAGTATCATCAGTATATGTGATGATATTATATATATATATTCTGTGATGATCTAATGAACAATTAATATATATATATATATTATGAATTCCATTTTTTATCTGTTTTTGTATACTAATTTGAATCTAGCTGTTATCATCCACGTATACAGAATAGAAAGCGTATATACACACACATTGAAACAGAACATATAAGAATGGAAAACAGAATACACACATTGAAATAGAGCAATAAACAAAGCAATAATATGATTGATGTGAATACATACCTATCCACGTCGAAACAACTTTTCAAAATAAAACGCGTCCATGAGACCATGACCAATAGCCCTTGCCTAGGGTAGCTCTTGGCTCTGCCTGAACTCGTGCAGGCATTCGTCCAAGCGGTCAACACACTCGCGGTACATCTGGAGCGCGATCTCGAGCTCCAAGTTGGCTATTTCATCGGAGATCACCAGCTCTAGGATGCGATGGCGGGAAACGGTGGCGTGTTCATAAAACGCCATCAATTAATGGAAACTTAGCATCGAGCTAGCACAAGAAGTAGATGATGATCAGATGAACACGGACCACACTAGGGAACCCATCGGTGATGAATTCATCAATCCCAAACGGTTGAATACTAGCAAGCGTTTGCCCACAACACACACGACATATTCCATCACAAATAGGTCGGATGGATCAACTGTATGCCACGTATCGCACATTATCAAAAAGTAATGCGGTAGACCTTCTTTAACATGTGTTAAAAAATAAAAATAAAATAAAAAACAAGGACCTCGAGGTTAAATTAGCTGAGGGAATGGGGCATTTCGGTCATTTGACCGAAATGACCCATCCCATCACCTAATTTAACATCGGCACAACTTCCCATCCAGTCACCCATCCGATGGCTGCTCCAGCCTGAGCACACTTAACTTGATAGTTTTCTTACATGAGCTACTGGTGGAACAGCTAGTCCTTGCTGATAGGAATGCCTCTTCACATCCTTATGGCGTATCCGGATGACCGCCCGTCCCACAATGCCCAATAGATGTTGTGTAGATAAAGCATATCACATACATCTTATTAGAAGCAAGCCTCTGCGTTATTATCGGTCTTCGCACACATTTCTGATTACAGACCTGTTTGCCGCGTATCACACACATCTTGTTATATTGAACCGTTTCGGTTCTCTTGCCTAATCACAAACAGTTCATCCGAGTGAACCGTATGCTGTACATCGCACACACCTTGATCGGGCTGGCCATTTCTTTGTGTTGCCTAATCACACACAGTTCATACCAGTGAACTGTATGTTGTATATCGCACACGCCTTCATCTGGCTGCCCGTTTCTTTTGTTCCTCCTCATCGCAAATAGTTAATTGAACTGAACCGTATGCCCTTCATCGCACACGCAACTAAAACCTGAACCGTGTTTTATGCATCCATCATCGCAAACGTCTTATACATTTCTGACGGTTTTCATACAGCACCATTTGCGATTATTGCGTCGCACACAGTTTCTCGAAGGGTCTCTGATCGTAGTGTTGTGTTAGCAGCATCCTATAGTAGTGTGATCCCAAAGGCTTTACTTGGCATAAACATTAATTAGAACATAAAAATACAATCACAATAGTAGCATATTGTGCAAACACTCAAGAACAGAAAGAAAAAGGCAAAAATAAAATTTATTCATTGGGCTGCTTCCCAACAAGCGCTATCGTTTTATGCCCCTAGCTAGGCATAATGCATAGATTCAAGTATTGTCATCTTTGGTTTCTAATTCCTCGATCACACAACCAATATTCTTCAAAGATTTAGCATGCATATTTTCGATAATAATACTTCTAGGAATAAGATTGAAGAATTCATTTTTGCAAGTAGAGTCTTTTACAACTTCAACAAAGTCGGGGTGAATACTTATCATCTTAAGATCATCTTTGTTATCATTAGAAGTTGCACCCTTGTTCTTAGTGACTTGAGTAGTCTTACCAATTTCTACGGGAGTTTTTTCAATAGTTTTAGCAGAAGCAAAAGCCGAGCTTAAATTACTAAAAAATTCTTCCAACTTATCAATCCAAGAAGGACTCTCTCCAATTCTTTCGTTAATTATAGTTTCTTTTTCCATTAGTAATTTAAAAACATCACCCGCTTTTGACCCAAATTTATTAGCAAGATTCTGCATCTTTTTATCCAAATTTTCAATTTGCTCTAAGGTGACCATCTTATTTTCAATAACATCTAATCTTTGCATAACATGCTCAAGAGTTAAGATTGTTTCATTAATAATGATAGGTGGTGCACCCACTAGATCTCTCATGGCATTAAAAGCATCCAAAGATGGACACATCAAGAAATTCCCACCAGTAATTGTATCAAGGACGAATCTATACCAAGTGATGATGCCCACATAAAAACTACAAAGAAGAATAACGGTAGATTGCTTACAGATAGAACTATTATGAGCATTGCAAATCCTATACCAAGCATCTTTTAGATTCTCCCCTCCCCTTTGTTTAAAATTAAGAACCACGTTTTTTAGGGTACATGTAACAGAGGAAGAAATAGCCATAATGACAAAGAAGCAAGATTGCAAACAAAAAGATAGATCTAACGAGAAAAAGGCGAATAAAACGGCAAATTTTTATGAAGTGGGGGAGATGAAAATGAGAGGCAAATGGCAAATAATGTAAATTGCAAGGAGATGAGATTTGTTATTAGGAACCTGGTAGATGATGATGATGATGTCTCCCCGGCAATGGCGCCAGAAATTCCTTTTGATGTTGCTTGAAACTGTGTCGGTATTTCCCCAAAGCAGAAGGGATGACGCAGTACAGCTACGGTAGGTATTTCCATCGGTAATGAAACCAAGGTATCAATCCAGTAGGAGAACCAAGAAACACTATGTAAACGGTACCTGCACATAAAGAACAAATACTTGCAACCCAACGCGTAAGAGGGGTTGTCAATCTCTCCTAGGTAATGGTGCTATAAATTGGCAAGTTGACGGGAGAATATTTGTGATAGATTGGATAAATAGCTCTCAATAAAACACAAAATAAAATAAGCAATAAAAAATGCAGCAATGTATTTTTATGTTTTTGGAATAATAGATCTGAAAATAAAAGCGAATAAAAACATATCTCAAAGCAAATATGATAAAGAATAGACCCGGGGGGGGCGTAGATTTCACTAGTGGCTTCTCTCAAGAAATAGCACACAGTGGGTAAATAAATTACTGTTGGGCAAGTGATAGAAGATCGAATAATTATGAAGATATCCAAGGCAATGATCAATATATAGGCATCACGTCCAAGATTAGTAGACCGACTCCTGCCTACATCTACTACTATTACTCCACACATCGACCGCTAGCATGCATCTAATGTATTAAGTTCATGGAGAAACGGAGTAATGCAATAAGAATGGTGACATGATGTAGACAAGATCTATTCATGTAGGAATAACCCCCATCTTGTTATCCTTAATAGCAATGATACATGCGTGTCTTGCTGCCCCTTCTGTCAGTGGGAAAGAACACCGCAAGATCGAACCCATCACAAAGCACCTCTTCCCATGGCAAGCAAAATCGATATAGTTGGCCTAACTAAACCAAAGATTCGAAGAACAAATACGGGGCTATAAATAATCATGCATATAAGAGATCAAAGAAGAGTCAAATAATATTCATGGATATAGATCTGGTCATAACTCAAAGTTCATCGGATCCCAACAGACACACCGCAAAAAGTGTTACATCAAATAGATCTCCGAGAGACCATTGTATTGAGAATCAAAAAGAGAGAGAGGAAGCCATCTAACTACTACCTACGGACCCGTAGGTCTATGGTGGACTACTCACGCATCATCGGAGAGGCACCAATGAGGATGATGAACCCCTCCGTGATGGTGTTAGATTGCATCTCGTGGTTCTGGAACTTGTGGTGGCTGGAATTGTGTTTTGTCGACTCTCCTAGAGTTTCTGGAATATTTGGAAATTTATAGGGCGAATAGGCGGTGCAGGGGGCTCCGTGGGGGGCACAACCCCCCTAGGCGCGCCCTGGTCGGTTGTGCTCCCCACGGGCCTCCCCTCTGGTACTTCCTTGGCCCACTGGGTGTCTTCTGGTTCAGAAAAAATCTCCAAAAAGTTTCGGTGCATTTGGACTCCGTTTGGTACTGATATTCTGCGAAGTAAAAAAACAAGCAAAAAAACAGCAACTAGCACTGGATACTATATCAATAGGTTAGTCCCAAAAAATGATATAATGTTGCTATAAAATGATTGTAAAACATCCAAGAATGATAATATAACAACATGGAACAATAAAAAGATATAGATATGTTGGAGACGTATCACTCCCACCTCCATTCGAGGAACCCTTATCTGCCAGCTCCCAGACGATGGCCCCTCTTCACCCACGGCAACTTGACCTGGTCCGTGTTCCAGCTGTCGTGGCTACACAAGTAGGCGGCAAGGTTGCTACAACAAGGCCAACGTTTATGAATCGTTCGCGAACCATCTGCGGAAATTCCACCATGCCAAGATGAGCTCCCCTTCCAAAGGAATTGGGGGTCTTCTTCCTCCACCTTGCCCCGAGAACACCTCCTCCTCCCACCTTCTCCCTCGAAGCCTCTCCCACCACCACATCGACCCATCCACCAACCAGGCCACCTACCCCCATGATATCTACTACACAACCTTCTTCTTGTAGACGTTGTTGGGCCTCCAAGTGCAGAGGTTTGTAGGACAGTAGCAAATTTCCCTCAAGTGGATGACCTAAGGTTTATCAATCCGTAGGAGGCGTAGGATGAAGATGGTCTCTCTCAAGCAACCCTGCAACCAAATAACAAAGAGTCTCTTGTGTCCCCAACACACCCAATACAATGGTAAATTGTATAGGTGCACTAGTTCGGCGAAGAGATGGTGATACAAGTGCAATATGGATGGTAGATAAAGGTTTTTGTAATCTGAAAATATAAAAACAGCAAGGTAACTAATGATAAAAGTGAGCACAAATGGTATTGCAATGCTAGGAAATAAGGCCTAGGGTTCATACTTTCACTAGTGCAAGTCCTCTCAACAATAATAACATAATTGGATCACATAACTATACCTCAACATGCAACAAAGAGTCACTCCAAAGTCACTAATAGCGGAGAACAAACGAAGAGATTATGGTAGGGTATGAAACACCTCAAAGTTATTCTTTCCAACCAATCTGTTGGGCTATTCCTATAAGTGTCACAAACAGCCCTAGAGTTCATACTAGAATAACACCTTAAGATACAAATCAACCAAAACCCTAATGTCACCTAGATACTCCAATGTCACCTCAAGTATCCGTGGGTATGATTATACGATATGCATCACACAATCCCAGATTCATCTATTCAACCAACACATAGGACCTCAAAGAGTGCCCCAAAGTTCCTACTGGAGAGTCAAGACGAAAACGTGTGCCAACCCCTATGCATAGGTTCATGGGCGGAACCCGCAAGTTGATCACCAAAACATACATCAAGTGAATCACATGATATCCCATTGTCACCACAGATAAGCACGGCAAGACATACATCAAGTGTTCTCAAATCCTTAAAGACTCAATCCGATAAGATAACTTCAAAGGGAAAACTCAATTCATTACAAGAGAGTAGAGGGGGAGAAACATCATAAGATCCAACTATAATAGCAAAGCTCGCAATACATCAAGATCGTACCACCTCAAGAACACGAGAGAGAGAGAGAGAGATCAAACACATAGCTACTGGTACATACCCTTAGCCCCGAGGGAGAACTACTCCCTCCTCGTCATGGAGAGCACCGGGATGATGAAGATGGCCACCGGAGAAGGATTGCCCCCTCCGGCAGGGTGCCGGAACGGGTCTAGATTGGTTTTCGGTGGCTACGGAGGCTTCTGGCGGCAGAACTCCCGATCTATTGTGTTCCCCGATCGTTTTAGGGTATATGGATATATATAGGAGGAAGAAGTACGTCGGGGGAGCGACGAGGGGCCCACGAGGGTGGAGGGCGCGCCCAGGGGGTAGGCGCGCCCCCTGTCTCGTGGCTTCCTCGTTGCTTCCCTTACGTACACCCCAAGTCTTCTGGATTGCTTCCGTTCCAAAAATAAGTTCTGTGAAGTTTCAGGTCATTTGGACTCCGTTTGATTTTCCTTTTCTGCAATATTCTAAAACAAGGAAAAAAACAGAAATTGACACTGGGCTCTGGGTTAATAGGTTAGTGCCAAAAATAATATAAAAGTGTATAATAAAGCCCATAAACATCCAAAGTTGATAATATAATAGCATGGAACAATCAAAAATTATAGATACGTTGGAGACGTATCAGCATCCCCAAGCTTAATTCCTGCTCGTCCTCGAGTAGGTAAATGATAAAAACAAAATTTTTGATGTGGAATGCTACCTAATATATTCATCATGTATTTCTCTTTATTGTAGCAAGAATATTCAGATCCATAAGATTCAAGACAAAAGTTTAATATTGACATAAAAAAATAATACTTCAAGCATACTAACTAAGCAATCATGTCTTCTCAAAATAACATGGCCAAAGAAAGTTCATCCCTATGAAATCATATAGTTTGGTCATGCTCCATTTTCGTCACACAAGAATGCTCTCATCATGCACAACCCCGATGACAAGCCAAGCAATTGTTTCATACTTTAGTAATCTCAAACTTTTTTCAAATTTCACGCAATACATGAGCGTGAGCCATGGATATAGCACTATGGGTGGAATAGAATATAATGAGGGGGTTATGTGGAGAAGACAAAAAGGAGAAAGTCTCACATCAACGAGGCTAATCAATGAGCTATGGAGATGCCCATCGATTGATGTTAATGCAAGGGGTAGGGATTGCCATGCAACGGATGCACTAGAGCTATAAATGTATGAAAGCTTAACAAAAGAAACTAAGTGGGTGTGCATCCAACTTGCTTGCTCACGAAGACCTAGGGCACTTGAGGAGGCCCATTGTTGGAATATACAAGCCAAGTTCTATAATGAAAATTTCCCACTAGTATATGAAAGTGACAAAACAAGAGACTCTCTATCATGAAGATCATGGTGCTACTTTGAAGCACAAGAGTGTGGAAAAAAGGATAGTAGCATTGTCCCTTTTTTATTTTTTTTATTTGGCCTTTCCTTTTTTTGGCCTTTTTTGGGACAATGCTCTATTAATGACAATCATCACACTTCTATTTATTTACAACTCAAAGATTACAACTCGATACTAGAACAAAGTATGACTCTATATGAATGCCTCCGACGGTGTACCGGGATTGCAATGAATCAAGAGTGACATGTATGATAAATTATGCATGGTGGCTTTGCCACAAATACGATGTCAACTACATGATGATGCAAAGAAATATGACAATGATGATGCGTGTCGTAATAAACGGAACGGTGGAAAGTTGCATGGCAATATATCTCAGAATGGCTACAGAAATGCCATAATAGGTAGGTATGGTGGCTGTTTTGAGGAAGATATAATGAGGTTTATGTGTGACAGAGCGTATCGTATCACGGGGTTTGGATGCACCGGCGAAGTTTGCACCAACTCTCAATGTGAGAAAGGGCAATGCACGGTACCGAAGAGGCTAGCAATGATGGAAGGGTAAGAGTGCGTATAATCCATGGACTCAACATTAGTCATAAAGAACACACATACTTATTGCAAAAATCTACAAGACATCAAAAACCAAGCATTACGCGCATGCTCCTAGGGGGGTAGATTGGTAGGAAAAGACCATCGCTCGTCCCCGACCGCCACTCATAAGGAAGACAATCAAATAACACCTCATGTTTCAAATTTGTTACACAACGTTTACCATACGTGCATGCTACGGGACTTGCAAACTTCAACACAAGTATTCCTCGAATTCACAACTACCCAACTAGCACAACTTTGATATCACTATCTCCATATCTCAAAACAATCATCAAGTATCAAACTTATCTTAGTATTCAATGCACTTATATGAAAGTTTTCATTATATCCCTCTTGGATGCCCATCATATTAGGACCAATTTCATAACCAAAGCAAATTACCATGCTGCTCTAAAGGACTCTCAAAACAATATAAGTGAAGCATGAGAGTTCATCTATTTCTATAAAATAAAACCACCACCGTGCTCTAAGAAGATATAAGTGAAGCACTAGAGAAAATGACAAACTACTCCGAAAGGTATAAGTGAAGATCAATGAGTAGTCGAATAATTATGCAACTATATGAAGACTCTCTAACATTTAATAATTTGAGATCTTGGTATTTTATTCAAACAGCAAGCAAAACAAAAGAAAATAAAATGACGCTCCAAGAAAAACACATATCATGTGGTAAATAAAAATATAGCTCCAAGTAAAGTTACCAATGAACAAAGACGAAAGAGAGGATGCCTTCTGGGGCATCCCCAAGCTTAGGCTCTTGGTTGTCCTTGAATATTGCCTTGGGGGTGCCTTGGGCATCCCCAAGCTTAGTCTCTTGCCACTCCTTATTCCATAGTCCATCTAATCTTTACCCAAAACTTGAGAACTTCACAACACAAAACTTAACAGAAAACTCGTAAGCTCCGTTAGCGAAAGAAAACAAAACACCACTTCAAGGTACTGTAATGAACTCATTCTTTATTTATATTGGTGTTAAACCTACTGTATTCCAACTTCTCTATGGTTTATAAACTCTTTTACTAGCCATGGATTCATCAAAATAAGCAAACAACACACGAAAAACAAAATCTGTTAAAAACAGAACAGTCTGTAGTAATCTGGATCAAACGTATACTTATGGAACTCATAAAATTCTCAAATAAATTTCTGGACGTGCGGAATTTATCTATTAATCATCTGCAAAAAATAATTAACTAAATAGCACTATCCAATAAACAATGGCAGCAATTCTCGTGAGCGCTAAAGTTTCTATTTTTTACAGCAAGATCAAAAAGACTTTCCCCAAGTTTTCCCAAAGGTTCTACTCGGCACAAACACTAATTAAAAGCATAAAACCACATATAAACAGAGGATAGATGAATTATTTATTACTAAACAGGAGCAAAAGTCAAGGAACAAAAATAAAGTTGGGTTGTCTCCCAACAAGCGCTATCGTTTAACACCCCTAGCTAGGCATGATGATTTCAATGATGCTCACATAAAAGATAAGGATTGAAACATAAAGAGAGCATCATGAAGAATATTACTAACACATTTAAGTTTAACCCACTTCCTATGCATAGGGATTTTGTGAGAAAACAACTTATGGGAACAATAATCAACTAGCATAGGAAGGCAAAACAAGCATATCTTTAAAACTTTAAGCACATAGAGAGGAAACTTGATATTATTGCAATTCCTACAAGCATATATTCCTCCCTCATAATAATTTTCAGTAGCATCATTAATGAATTCAAAAATATAACCAGCACCTAAAGCATTCTTTTCATGATCTACAAGCATAGAAAATTTACTACTCTCTACATAAGCAAAATTCTTCTCAATCGGAATAGTGGGAGTATCATAAGAGACTCTAATACTATAAATTGTTTCCACATTAAAAGAGTAATGTTCAGAAAAAGGGTAATCATAATCATGACAAGTTTTATAAATATAATCATCACTACTTTTTATAGCATATGTATCATCACAATAATTATCATAAGTAGGAGGCATGCTATCATCATTATAAATTTGCATATCAAAACTTGGGAGACTAAAAATATCATCTTCATTAAACGTAGCATCCCCAAGCTTGGGGCAAACATTAATTGCAGCAAATATATTCTCAAAAACATCATCTTCTTCAAACATAGCATCCCCAAGCTTGGGCCTTTTCATATCATAAGCATAATCACTCTCATCATCAATAGTATGGATAGCACCAATAGTATAGAAATTATCATATTCTTCCAAGCAAGTGCCAAAAAGATTTTCAAGATCATAAGAAGTATCATTATCTTCCACAATTATATTTTCATGAGGCACAATAGTAATAGGAGCAGCATTATTTGGGAGAGATATCTTTTTACCTCTCTTCCTTTTTCTTTTCTTCTTCTTCACCACATCATGTGTGGGCTCAATCCTCTTTTTGGAGCTCCTTAGTAATGAGATTGGTTGAATAGGAGGCTCCTCCTCGTACCTGATTCATCATAAGAAATAATATGAGGGTATTGGGAAGGCTCATCTCTTTCATTAGTATTCTCTTCATCTTCTATTTGTTTTCTTTTCTTTATGTAGTTGGCAATATAAGGATTTTCAATACAATTCACCACACACTACATGTAAATTTCCTCTAAATCAAAGCCAAGAAGTTTATAACGGGCAAATTCTGGAAGATTCCCAGTTATATGTTTCATTTCTTCGCAACCCATAAGCAAGCTAAGTTCATTATAATGTGCAAGGGAAATCAACTCATCACAATTTTTGGACACAATTAGATCATGAAACAATTTGCATCGGATAGCTAAATGACCCTGTTCATTGCAAAGTCCACAAGTACGACCAAGAAAATTTAAGTTTTCAGCACAATCATCTAGCCTTTCTTGCAACAATTTAGTTTCTAAGTACTTATGCCTCTTGCAATATCTATCTTCCCTATTTGGTGTGTACTTGCAAACCCAATGCACTCCACAAAAATTGACATGTTTATAGGAGACATTTTCATCGTAACTAGTGCAATCATCATTAGTACTATGGATATTCAAGAAGTTCATACTAACAACATTGCAATCATGCTCATCATTCAAAGATTTAGTGCCAAACATTTTAATGCATTCTTCTTCTAACACTTTGGCACAATTTTCCTTCCCATCGTACTCACGAAAGATATTAAAAAGATGAAGCGTATGAGGTAAACTTAATTCCATTTTTTATAGTTTTCTTTTATAAACTAAACTAGTGATAGAATAAGAAACTAAAAAGATTCAATTGCAAGATCTAAAGATATACCTTCAAGCGCTAACCTCCCCGGCAACGGCGCCAGAAAAGAGCTTGATGTCTACTACACAACCTTCTTCTTGTAGACGTTGTTGGGCCTCCAAGTGCAGAGGTTTGTAGGACAGTAGCAAATTTCCCTCAAGTGGATGACCTAAGGTTTATCAATCCGTAGGAGGCGTAGGATGAAGATGGTCTCTCTCAAGCAACCCTGCAACCAAATAACAAAGAGTCTCTTGTGTCCCCAACACACCCAGTACAATGGTAAATTGTATATGTGCACTAGTTCGACGAAGAGATGGTGATACAAGTGCAATATGGATGGTAGATAAAGGTTTTTGTAATCTGAAAATATAAAAACAGCAAGGTAACTAATGATAAAAGTGAGCACAAAGGGTATTGCAATGCTAGGAAATAAGGCCTAGGGTTCATACTTTCACCAGTGCAAGTCCTCTCAACAATAATAACATAATTGGATCACATAACTATCCCTCAACATGCAATAAAGAGTCACTCCAAAGTCACTAATAGCGGAGAACAAACGAAGAGATTATGGTAGGGTACGAAACACCTCAAAGTTATTATTTCCAATCAATCTGTTGGGCTATTCCTATAAGTGTCACAAACAACCCTAGAGTTCGTACTAGAATAACACCTTAAGACACAAATCAACCAAAACCCTAATGTCACCTAGATACTCCAATGTCACCTCAAATATCCGTGGGTATGATTATACAATATGCATCACACAATCTCAGATTCATCTATTCAACCAACACATAGGACCTCAAAGAGTGCCCCAAAGTTCCTACCAGAGAGTCAAGACGAAAACGTGTGCCAACCCCTATGCATAGGTTCATGGGCGGAACCCGCAAGTTGATCACCAAAACATACATCAAGTGAATCACGTGATATCCCATTGTCACCACAGATAAGCACGACAAGACATACATCAAATGTTCTCAAATCCTTAAAGACTCAATCTGATAAGATAACTTCAAAGGGAAAACTCAATTCATTACAAGAGAGTAGAGGGGGAGAAACATCATAAGATCCAACTATAATAGCAAAGCTCGCGATACATCAAGATCGTACCACCTCAAGAACACGAGAGAGAGAGAGAGAGAGAGAGATCAAACACATAGCTACTGGTACATACCCTCAGACCCGAGGGAGAACTACTCCCTCCTCGTCATGGAGAGCACCGGGATGATGAAGATGGCCACCGGAGAAGGATTGCCCCCTCCGGCAGGGTGTCGAAACGGGTCTAGATTGGTTTTCGGTGGCTACGGAGGCTTCTGGCGGCGGAACTCCCGATCTATTGTGTTCCTCTGGTCGTTTTAGGGTATATGGATATATATATAGGAGGAAGAAGTACGTCGGGGGAGCCACGAGGGGCCCACGAGGGTGGAGGGCGCGCCGGGGGGGGGGGGGGGGGGGGGGGGGGGGGGGGGGGGGGGGGGGGGGGGGGGGGGGGGGGGGGGGGGGGGGGGTAGGCGCGCCCCCTGCCTCGTGGCTTCCTCGTTGCTTCCCTTACGTAGACCCCAAGTCTTCTGGATTGCTTCCATTCCAAAAATAAGTTCCGTGAAGTTTCAGGTCAATTGGACTCCGTTTGATTTTCCTTTTCTGTGATACTCTAAAACAAGGAAAAACAGAAACTGGCACTGGGCTCTGGGTTAATAGGTTAGTCCCAAAAATAATATAAAAGTGTATAATAAAGCCCATAAATATCCAAAGTTGATAATATAATAGCATGGAACAATCAAAAATTATAGATATGTTGGAGACGTGTCACCCCACCTTCCACCTCCCTCCCCACCGCCACCTACGACCCCAGAGGTTCGGCCCAACGTCACACCCCAGATCCGCATAGCTGGAGGCGGTCATGATTCGCGGGCCGAGTCACAACTCCAATGAGGTGGACCATGTGGCTAGGAGCTACGACCTCCCATACACGTCGGAGCCAACTCACCTCGCCTAGAGCACCGCCTCGCGTCATGGCTCTCACCTCCAATGCCGGGCGCGTGGGGAGGCACTCTGACATGGCATCGGCCTCCCGCCTGCTTTACAGGTTGGTCTACGATGGAGGAGTGAGAGGAATGATACAATGACGAGCCGTCCCTTCGTATATAGTGTAATAGTTCAATCAAACGGGTATGAATTTTCCTTGGCACGTTAGCACTGGCAATGGACCCATGCTATCAGATATTGCGTCAAAAGAAGTCTTTGACGACTGCCCCCTCTGCGCGATGGCGCTGGAGGACACGTTTCATACATTTTGCAGAAGTCCTAGAGCGGTGGCACTTTGGCAAGCGATGGCAGAACAGTGGCAGATTCCCCTGCCGGCGTCGTTTCAGCGAATGGGCTCTGAGTAGCTTGCCCAAACACTTTGCGACCTGCCGGACACAGAGCGATTGGAGCTCATGATGACACTATGGCGTTGCTGGCACGTTCGCAATGGGATAACACACCATAAGAAGCCGCCCCCAGTCGAAGCATCCAAGAGGTATCTTCTAAGCTATGTGGACTCACTAATTGGTGTGCAGAACAACCCAGGTGCTGATCGAGTTAAAGAAAAGCAAGTTGTGGATGTGGTGACTCCCAGCAAGCCATTACCGCATGCTCAACCCATCAATGGTGCCCCACCCAGGTGGTCTCCTCCGGCTCAAGGATGGGCAAAATTGAACGTTGACGGATTGTTCTGCGCCACATCGGGAACTGCAGGGGCGGGCATGATTCTGCGTGGCTCCACCAGTGACATCATTTTCTCATCCTGTAGAGAGTTGCGCACATGTGCAGAACCATTGGAGGCTGAGCTCTCGGCTTGCATGGAGGGCATCAACCTCACCCTGCAATGGACGGAGATGCCGATAAAAGTAGAGACGAACTGCCTTGTCACTCTTAACATGATTAATGGCCCGGACAAGGACCGGTCTTGCTATACCATGTTGGTTGATCAAATTGAAAGGCTTTTGAGGTAAGGGAGGATGTTCAAGCTATCTCATGTTCATAGGGAACACAACGCTGCAAGCCATTATCTGGCCTTCTTTGGACAGACATAAAGTCGCACTATGGTGTGGTTGGATTCGGAACCAGGAGACGTCCCTGATATTTGTAAGAATGACTTATGTCCTGATTGATAAAATAAAATTTTCCTTTCATCCGAAAAAAGACCCGCAGTCAATCAAGTTTTTAGTGCTTTTGTCAAACAAAAATCGATGGTTTTTGCAAATTGATAAAACGGTGGGTTTTTTTTTAGGGAAGTGGTTTTTTCTTTATCCATCGTGCACAATTACGGTGGTTTTTGGCAATACTCTCCCAGTCCCGACTCCCGACGCCGCGGTCGCAGCCGCAGCCGACTGGACGCCGCAAGCAGCGCAGCGCCGGTGAAGAGCCGGACCTGTCACCTCCTCCGCTCCCGTCAGTTCCGGCCACTTCACCGCGAGCCCCACTGACCCTCAAAGGCCTCAACATGGCAGGTCTGCTGCTGCGTAGATTCATCCGGATCCAGCCCCGGGCGCCGATGAGCGCCGCCGGTGGAGCCGCGCCCTTCTACGCCTCGTGTCCCTCGTCGCCCCGCACCGTCGTACGAGACCTAACTCTAGACTCGCCCCCATTTATCCTCCACTTTGCTTCGTCCATCTCGAGGCGTCCCTAACTGAGGGGAGAAAACCAAGTTTTTGTATGCCTCACCGTGGCCCATGATTGCAGGCGCACCTGGAGGTGAGGGGGGAGCAGGCCGCTGCTGAAGTTGGTGAGCTGCAGCCCCGTTCATTTTAAATCTCTTTCGACCTAGATCTCCTGGCTCTTGATTGTGTGCATTAACCTAAATTTACATCTCTGCTTATTTATATCTTTTTTGCCATATTATGCCATCTCCTGATGCACGCTTCTGAGTTTGAGGCCAGGTGTGCATTCAGAAGGACAGAACTCCACAACTTAGAACAACATGAACTCAGACGAATTATGTAAGCAGATGAACCACAGTAGAGTGCATTGAGGGCAAACCGGAAACAATCCCGTATTTTCATGTATTCATTAGAGGCTCAATTATTTAATTTTACAAACGAAAACTTATCTTTTTGCAAAAAAAAAACCCAATCAAGCTGTACTAACTTGGGGTCCTAACACCTTACTTTGTGATTCTCAGTAGGAAAACTATCTGTATCAGCTGTCAGGATTACCTTTTCCTGCCCTTGATTAATGCTTGTCTAGTTAATCTATACTGCTGTGACTGCATGTGACGCTAATAATTCCACAGTCCTGTAAAAAATTAAGTATGCATTTGTATTGTTTCAGAATTATCAAAGAAGAGTTGTATCCCATGCAATTCAAAGGATCTGCATGCCATGTCAGAAGATTCTGCTAAAAAGTCACTTGAACAGGTTTCTTTCTCATACTTTGTTATAGTGAAGAACTTCATTAAGACCAGTGCTATTCCATTGATTGACCCCTTAAAAACAGGTGACTGGTTGGGAACTGAAAAATGAAGGTGACATTTTGAAATTACACAGAGCATGGAAGGTGAAGAATTTTGTAAAAGGTCTTGAGTTCTTTCAGCTTGTTGCTGCTGTTGCTGAGGAAGAAGGTCTCTTCTTTTCCTCTGTTCTACGTATTCACATTGTCCCATTTGTCAAATTCAATTAAAAAAATGCTGGAAAGTTTCTAATGTCCAACTGACTTCCTGTCCTACAGACCTCAATCCTCATTGTAATGGAATTTAAGAATATCATTGGCACATACATAGCGCAGCAAGTCGATGTATTGCTAATAATTATATGCTCAGTACCCCAGTATTTTCAGTTCTTCACAGTGATATTAATTGTTTGCGTTCTTAACTGAATTCCACATAAATATACATCATATCTACACAGCCCTCGCCAAACCTGGGACCTCCTAAACCTGGTTTCAGAAGATATATTTCCCCTCATTTATCCATGGTTGTGATAATCAAACTACTTTCGTTCAAACTGTGCTACGTATGTGTTGCATTTGTTCAAGTTACATGCTGCCGTTCCATTTAGCATGATTAGAGATTTTATTTTACATTTCTAAAGGAAAATGCTACTGAAATTGGTCATGATTTTTTTTAGTTCACTCAGAATCCAACAATTTTCTTGCCATGTCTTGTTTGTTCGTTTCAGTAACAATCTGAGCAAAGTATGTTTAAATGGGTATGTTTTCCCAGGTCACCACCCAGATCTTCATCTCGTCAGTTGGAACAATGTGAAAATCGATGTCTGGACTCATTCAGTCAGTAAGTGTTTCATATGGTTATTTTGGCTAATTTATTTTGACTTCACATTTACTCTAGGATTTCACGGACTGTCTTTTAGTCAAATCTCTCTTTAAAAATGTGAGTACTTCGCCTCACTACTTTTCACAATGAATCTTATCAATAACTACCTATGTTGATTTCTGAGAAAAACATAACAGCATTGTTATAGTAGATTATTAAATCCCTGGGACCTAGTAAACCAAATTTTGTGCTGTAGGATTTTTATTCTGAACAGGAACGGTTTACTAGCTATTCATTTGCTTTTTTAGGAACACTGGTAGGTTGACTGGTATGATGTATGACCTAATTTTTAAGCAGAAAGCCAAATGATCATGTTCAAAACATTTGCCGCTCATGCTTCAAAGATTATTCCCATGGTTGTTAATTTTATTAATATCATGATAAAGTACTTTAGATGTTATGAATGTATTGATGATATCGGGTTCAAAGTCTTTTGAGCATGCAAAAATCATAGATACTTAGGTGCTTGCTGCCTATTGGCAGTTAGGCGTTGTCATGATAAAAAATTGCGTATTTCTTATAGGGAAATTTGATCAACTTAAAATGAAGAGAACGAGCCATAAAAAACTGGTTCATTCATCGTGAAACAGTGCTAAAAAACACAAGCACAATAAAGGACTCGCCAAGATGTTTGTTTATAATTATCTGTTTATCGTGGTATCAGGAGGTTTAACAGATAATGACTTCATCCTTGCTGCAAAGATCAATGAACTCAAGCTAGAAGGCCTTTTGAGCAAGAAAAAGGCTACTTCCCAGGAGTAGCTTTGGGAGATCAAGCAGATAACTTTTAATGTGTAGATGCCAAGAAATGCCCTTTTATATTGTCTGCGATGATTGTACATGCCGTTCCAAAATGAGTACTTCCGATGTGAATTCCACTTAACCTTTGGTGAGATCTATCTGTTCTGGGCGATGCGTTTCTCTGATGATACGAATCTGGGTCACCCTAATACTTGTCTGTATCTTCTGAATATATACAGTAGAAGGTGCCATGTATGCAATGGCATAGATTTTTTTTAAGATAAAGATGCAATGGCATAAATATATGATCATCTATGGTGTCGCCAAAATATTTGAGCCTTCCTAGGCTCTGTTTTGCAATGTGGTACCTTTCATAAGTTAGGTGGAAGCACATTCTTTTGTGGTGTAACCCAAAAATATCACTAAAGCTAGTAAAGATCCTCCTAATTAACTAAATTTCATAAGTAAGCTAGGCCATCGTTGACCCATCCTATTACCAATGAAACTATGAAAGGGATGCCCCTTTTTTTGCAATTAGGGTTGCTGTTGGAGATGTTTTTTTTGTGTCTAAAAGCCCTAGAAAGCGGTTATGTCCTATTGTAGGGCTGCTGTTGGAGATGCTCCTGCCTGTGAAAAAAAAAAGCTACAATCACAAATTTCTTTGTCGAGAAATAAGTTTTCAAGATGATTATTCTATGGCGGTTGCTACGAATCAGCCGGATGTTCGATCCAGCAGCCCTTCGATCCACACCGCGTCCCGCTCTGCAGTGAAGGTGCATCAGCCCGTCGTTAATCCACACCACGCGCTCCTCTGAACACAGCCATGGTGCAACAAAAACCAAAGGATGGCACCTGCGCCGGCGACCTCGCAGCCCTAGAGCAGCCGGAGATGCTGCATCATCGCTCCAAAAAGAGCCGCCGCCGACGCGCTATATCGCAGACTTGCAGTGTCGAGACTCACCAGGGTCCTGCACCATGGTAGCACCGAGGACTGCAAATAAAGCTTCAACGCAGCACCGATGACACCCCGGCGAAGCTCCACTGCAACTCCATGGAAGCACCATCGACGCCCGGTTGCTCCATTGCATCCGAGTGACGCTCCATTGCAGCTCTAGGGGAGCTTCATTGCAGCCGCGGCAAAGCTCCAACGTCCCCGATGGTACTCCATTGCAGCCGCGGCAAAGCTCCATTGCAACCGCGGCGCAGCTCCAACGTCCCCGACGGTGCTCCATTGCAGTCGCGGCGAAGCTCCATTGCAACCGGGACAAAGCTCCAACACCCCGACGGTGCTCTATTGCAGTCGCGGCGGAGCGCCAACATCCCTCCATTGCAGCGCCGGTGATGACGGCTGATGCAGCGACGCAGCACGCGACGGCCATGGCGAAAGCTGCGACAAAAAGCATGACGACGACGACTGAAGCTGCCATGTAGCACGAGGATGATGCGATGCAGCTACGGTGGCGTTTTAATGCATCCACGGCGGTGCGAGGATGAATCAGGCAACGGCCGACGACGTTACCTCCTCCGCTTCTGTGCTGCTGCTTGCTTTTCCTCCGCAGCTTGACGAACGAGAGAAGGAAAGGGAAAAGAATCGGGTGGAGGATATGCTTTGTGGGAGAAGTAAGGTGGAGCGATAGGAGCGGTGGGCGGGGCCACAGCGACACGTGGTGTGATACGTCTCAAACGTATCTATAATTTTTGATTGTTCCATGCTATTATATTATCTGTTTTGGATGTTAATAGACTTTATTTTACACTTTTATATTATTTTTGGGACTAACCTATTAACCCAAGGCCTAGTGCAAATTGTTGTTTTTTTTGCCTATTTCAGTGTTTTGCAGAAAAGGAATATCAAACGGAGTCCAAACGGAATGAAACCTTCGGGAGCGTGATTTTTGGAACAAACGTGATCTAGCGGACTTGGAGTGGACGTCAAGAAACGGACGAGGAGTCCACGAGGCAGGGGGCGCGCCCTGCCCCCTCGTGGGCCCCTCATGGCTCAACCGACCTACTTCTTCCTCCTATATATGTTCACATCCCCCAAAAACATCCAGGAGCACCAAGAAACCCTATTTCCACTACCACAACCTTCTGTACCCAAGAGATCCCATCTTAGGGCCTTTTTCGGAGCTCCACCAGAGGGGCATTGATCACGGAGGGCCTCTACATCAACTCCATGGCCCCTCCGATGATGTGTGAGTAGTTTACTTCAGACCTTCGGGTCCATAGTTATTAGCTAGATGGCTTCTTCTCTCTCTTTGGATCTCAATACAAAGTTCTCCTCGATCTTCTTGGAGATCTATTCGATGTAACTCTTTTGCGGTGTGTTTGTCGAGATCCGATGAAATGTGGGTTTATGATCAAGTCTATCTATGAACAATATTTGATTCTTCTCTGAAATCTTTTATGCATGATTGGTTATCTTTGCAAGTCTCTTTGAATTATCAGTTTGGTTTGGCCTGCTAGATTGATCTTTCTTGCAATGGGAGAAGTGCTTAGCTTTGGGTTCAATCTTGCGGCGCTCGATCCCAGTGACAGAAAGGGAAACGACACGTATTGTATTGTTGCCATCGAGGATAAAAAGATGAGGTTTATATCATATTGCTTGAGTTTATCCCTCTACATCATGTCATCTTACCTAAGGCGTTACTCTGTTCTTATGAACTTAATACTCTAGATGCATGCTGGATAGCGGTTGATGTGTGGAGTAATAGTAGTAGATGCAGGCAGGAGTCGGTCTACTTTTCACGGACGTGATGCCTATATACATGATCATGCCTAGATATTCTCATAATTATTCGCTTTTCTATCAATTGTTCGACAGTAATTCGTCCACCCGCCGTAATACTTATGCTATCTTAAGAGAAACCACTAGTGAAACATATGGCCCCCGGGTCTATTTTCCATCATATAAGTTTTCAATCTATTTTATTTTGCAATCTTTACTTTCAATCTATTTCATAAAAATACCAAAAATATTTATCTTATCATTATTATCTCTATCAGATCTCACTCTCGTAAGTGACCGTGAAGGGATTGACAACCCCTTTATCGCATTGGTTGCGAGGTTCTTATTTGTTTGTGTAGGTACGAGGGACTTGCGTGTGGCCTCCTACTGGATTGATACATTGGTTCTCAAAAACTGAGGGAAATACTTACGCTACTTTGCTACATCACCCTTTCCTCTTCAAGGGAAAACCAACGCAGTGCTCAAGAGGTAGCAAGAAGGATTTCTGGCGCCGTTGCCGGGGAGTCTACGCACAAGTCAAGACATAACAAGTACCCATCACAAACTCTTATCCCTCACATTACATTATTTGCCATTTGCCTCTCGTTTTCCTCTCCTCCACTTCACCCTTACCGTTTTATTCGCCCCTTTTTTCCATTCCCCTTCTCTTTTCCAGTTTGCCTCTTTTTACTTGTTTCTTGTTTGCTTGTGTGTTGGATTGCTTGCTCGTCACGATGGCTCAAGATAATACTAAACTGTGTGACTTTTCCAATACCAACAATAATGATTTTATTAGCACTCCGATTGCTCCTCTTACCGATGCTGAATCTTGTGAAATTAATGCTGCCTTGCTGAATCTTGTCATGAAAGATCCGTTTTCCGGCCTTCCTAGTGAAGATGCCGCTATCCATCTAAACAACTTTGTTGATTTATGTGATATGCAAAAAAAGATATGGATA
This sequence comes from Triticum urartu, assembly GCF_003073215.2. Classification (NCBI taxonomy): domain Eukaryota; kingdom Viridiplantae; phylum Streptophyta; class Magnoliopsida; order Poales; family Poaceae; genus Triticum; species Triticum urartu. The sequence continues at coordinate 452,080,853 of NC_053024.1, read as the reverse complement.
ATGATATTGTTAAACTGAAGCTATTCCCGTTTTCCCTTAGAGATCGTGCTAAAACTCGGTTTTCGTCTTTGCCTCAAAATAGTATCGATTTATGGAATAAGTGCAAAGATGCTTTTATCTCTAAGTATTTTCCTTCTGCTAAGATCATCACTCTTAGAAATGATATTATGAATTTTAAATAACTTGATCATGAACATGTTGCACAAGCTTGGGAGAGGATAAAATTAATGATACGTAATTGCCCTACACATGGTTTGAATCTTTGGATGATTATACAAATTTTTTATGCCGGATTGAACTTTTCTTCTAGAAATCTTTTAGATTCGGCCGCGGGAGGCACTTTTATGGAAATCACTTTAGGAGAAACTACTAAACTCCTAGATAATATTATGGTTAATTATTCTCAATGGCATACTGAAAGATCTACTAATAAAAAGGTGCATGCTATAGAAGAAATCAATGTTTTGAGTGGAAAGATGGATGGACTTATGGAATTCTTTGCTAATAAGAGTGTTTCTTCTGATCCTAATGATATACCTTTGTCTACTTTGATTAAGAATAATAATGAATCTATGGATCTGAATTTTGTTGGTAGGAACAATTTTGGTAATAACGCATATAGAGGTAATTTTAATCCTAGGCCGTTTCCTAGTAATTCCTCTAATAATTATGGTAATTCCTACAACAATCTTATGGAAATTATAATAAGATGCCCTCTGATTTTGAATCTAATATTAAAGAATTTATTAGTTCACAAAAGAGTTTCAATGCTTTGATTGAAGAAAATTTGTCTAAGATTGATGAGTTGGCTAGGTTTCCGTGAATTTGATGATTGTTCTTTAAACTTGCATCTTGCGGATTCCACCATTAAGAAACCTATGGGAAGAATTAATGATGTTCTTATTGTTGCAAATAGGAATTATGTGCCCGTAGATTTCATTTTCCTTGATATATATTGCAATCCTACATGTCCTATTATTCTTGGTAGACTTTTCCTTAGAACGATTGGTGCAGTTATTGATATGAAGGAAGGGAATATTAGATTCCAATCTCCGTTAAGGAAGAGTGTGGAAAACTTTCCTAGAAAGAAAATTAAATTACCTTATTAATATATTATGAGAGCCACTTATGAATTACATACCAAAGATGATAATACCTAGATCTATCCTTGCTTTTATACCTAGCTAGGGGTGTTAAACGATAGCGCTTGTTGGGAGGCAACCCAATTTTATTTTTGTTTCTTGATTTTTTGATTCTGTTTAATAATAAATAATTCATATAGCCTAGGTTTATACGTGGTTTTATGCTTTTAATTAGTGTTTGTGCCAAGTAGAACCTTTGGGAAGACTTGACGAAAGTCTTTGCGATCTTGCTGTAAAAAACAGAAACTTTAGCGCTTACGAGATTTGCTGCCATTTTTTATTGGAGAGTGCTATTTAGTTAATTCTTTTTGCAGATGATTAATAGATAAATTCCTCACGTCCAGAAATTTATTTTAAAATTTTGGGGTTCCATAAGGATTCAAAACCTACAGATCACTACAGACTGTTCTGTTTTTGACAGATTCTGTTTTTCGTGTGTTGTTTGCTTATTTTGATGAATCTATGGCTAGTAATAGAGTTTATGAACCATAGAAAAGTTGGAATACAGTAGGTTCAATACTATAAATAAATAATAAGTTCATTACAATACCTTTAAGTGGTGGTTTATTTTCTTTTACTAACGGAGCTCACGAGCTTTTCTTTTAAGTTTTGTGTTGTGAAATTTTCAAGTTTTGGGTAAAGATTTGATGGATTATGGAACAAGGAGTGGCAAGAGTCTAAGATTGGGGATGATCAAGGCACACCAAGGTAAAATCCAAGGACAACCAAAATCCTAAGCTTGGGGATGCCCCGGAAGGCATCCCTCTTTCGTCTTCGTCCATCGGTAACTTTACTTGGAGCTATATTTTTTATTCGCCAGATGTCGTGGGGTTGTCACGGCAGATGTCCTCGTGAAAGGACTTAGTCGTGGAGCCATCGCTACGGGTTATCTTAAAAGGGTTAAACCGGACAAGGGACACGGGGATTTTTATACTAGTCCGGCCCCTTCGATGAAGATAAAAGCCTACGTCTAGTTGTGTTGGTATTGCTAGGGTTTCGATGACCAGGGAGCGAATCCGCTTTGCCTGGCTCTCGAGTTGTTGTGTCTTGTCCCTAAACCGCTGCCGGGTCGTCCCTTTATATACATAGGTTGACGCCTGCCGGTTTACAGAGTCCCGAGGCCGGATCATAATCGTGTCTGGCTCGGTCTCTATCCTTCCTATCTTACAATGCAAGTTACATAATAAGGTCGATTTACATCTACAGGCCTTAACTCGCCTTTGGGCCTTGGGCCTTTGTAAAGCGTCATCATTCTTAGGTCCTCATGGGCTTCTAATCTTCATAAAGTTAATCCGGCTACTCCTGGCCGGTTTACGTCCAGTAGTAATATCCCCAACATTAGGCCCCAGATTGGTTTGAACTTGTTCATGTCAATCTTCAACACTTAGAAAAATTCCTCCTTTGCATCTTCACCTTGATCTTGTAAACCGCCGTGACGTCATACTCCAGGGTCATGATAAACCGTCATGACGTCACTTTGTTACTTAAAAAATGATATATCTCACCTTCGGTTAATGAGCCTCCGACAATCGAGGCGACCGCTCCTGTTAGGTATCCAATATTCCGACTCCTCGATTCTCGCGCCTGTCACCTCCCCCTTTACCTTATAAATAGGGCCAAGGGTCATTTCCTTTTCCCCCCTCCGTCTCTTCGCTTCTTCTTCCTCCTCACAACGCCTCTGCACTCGAGCGCCGCCGCCGTCGCCGAGCTTCGCTTCCGCCTCTCCGTTGGCCGCTGCATCGACCTGGTTGCACCAGAGAGCCGCGGCGTACCTCCGCTGCTTCAACAGCCGTTGTAAGTCCTTCCCCTTCCTCCTTTGTAGATCTTCCTAGGGTTTCATTGTTCATCGAAGTTCATCGAAGCTCCGGCACTGTTCTTCCCTGTTCCTCCTTAGTCCATGGATAAAAACCTCAAGCTTGATATATTCCGTGTAATAGCTATAGCATTCCTTATCACAACAAACCCTTATGCGCATAAAAACCGATCTGGACCTTTGTGAACCGCTTCGGGGCCAACCTTTTTAGGTCTAAATCCTTTTGCTTTTCCTGTCTCACGGTAGATCCAAAATTTCCATGCAATCTTGTGAAACCTGTTTTTACCTTATTTAGCCGTTCTTGCCTTAGATCTGTATCTTCTTTATCACATAGGCGGTTTACCTTTGTAGAAAGCAATCTATCACATACCATTAGTCCCCTTGTAAACCGGCAATCCCTTTATCTCTGTTGTCATACTCCGGTTTAATAGTATGCATATACCTTTCTTCCGTTTATCGCTTTGTCATTCATCATTGTATCAGCCTCCAGTTTACGAAATTTACATACTTGGATTTATTTACCTTGTTGCACCTTATGCACCACTATGAATAAATTGTAAACCGGTATTTCTTTTCAGCTTTTCACTTGCAATGGCCAAGCAGTTTTATTCCTGCAACTAGGCTCCCTCCCGGGTTACCGAGGAGCAACTTAATGGAATGGTCAAAATTGGTACTTTACCAAAAAAGAATGAGATCCGGTGGCGAGTTCCTGGATCGGAGAACCCTCCTACTCCCAAGCAAGGTGAAGCAGTGGTGTTTGTTGACCACATAGGTCATGGCTTCAAACCGCCCGGATCGCAGTTTTTTCGAGATGTGCTTGCCAGTTTTCAGCTCCACCCTCAAGATATTGGACCCAACTCGGTATCCAATATATGCAACTTCCAAGTCTTCTGTGAAGTGTACTTACAAGAAGAACCAACAGTTGAGCTGTTCCGAGATTTCTTCCATCTGAATCGGCACACTGAATTTGTAGACGGACCCAGCACTGAACTTGGTGGCATCTCCATTCAAAAAAGAAAAGAGGTTGAATTTCCTCATGCCAAGCTGCACAGTCACCCCAAAGAGTGGAATCAAACTTGGTTCTACTGTAAAGACACCTCCCCTGAAGATGAGAACCCTCTGTCGGGTTACCGTGCCCACCGGCTTGCCAACACTCACCCACTTCCACAGCGGCTAAGTGCTTAGGAACGGGCCTCATATGCACCTCAACTCGCCAAGCTAAGAGCCTTCTTGGCCAACGGTTCAACAGGTGTAGACTTTGTCCGTTACTGGATATCCTGGAGTATCTTGCCACTAAATCGCCGCTCCCGCTTAATGTGTGAGTATACCGGTGAATTAGAAGACTCCCAACGTCACATCAATATTCAGCTAACAGATGAAGAGGTCACTGAGGTCGTCAAGAAGATTTTGAATGAATCGGAAGCTGTCTGTCGCCAAACCAGACTAGCCCCTTTTTATACGCAAAACAAACCGCCTGCTGTGAGTATTGTTCCTTCGCTTTACACTTAATATCCTTACACTGTACAATCCTTGAATATCCATCTTTTTACCTTTAAACAGGATGATGATCCGTTTTGGAAGAAGAAACCTCAAGAGAAAGCGGCAAAACCTTCCCTCCCTAAAACCAAAGCCATCAAGAAAACCACAAAGCGGAAGGCATCTGAACGCATCAGTATGGATTTGGACGACGACCCGGATGAACCAGAAGTTGAGGTAGAACTTGATTAACTTGGTTCCCTTTTCATGCATCTCATTGACAATCATAATTATCAGGAGGACGTCGAGGGCAGCCAAGCTGACGATGTAGAGGTAATTATCCTTTCCTCCGGTTCAGACTCTCTGCCAACACAAAAAATCCGTCAAGCGGTCCGGAAAGTAAGCTTTTCACATCCTCTTGCTCATTTGGATCCAACATTTATTTTGAAGAAGCAGCAGCACGAGGATCGCCGCACAACCCGGCATAGCGGCCAAAAGGTTACTTGACCGGTTTACCGACACTCCGGTTCAGAAACGCTGATCTGAGGTCTCACCCGCTTCTGACACTTCTTATCCCAAGGCGGACTATTTCCGACAACCTCTTAATCCGTCTGATTCGAATTATCAGGTGACACCTCCTTCATCCTCTGGCGAGTCAACAACGACCCAACTCCCTCCTCTCAAAACTGTAGCTGGGTAAGTACTTCAACCCTTTATTTTGATGTTTCATACTTTATATACTATGCTTAACTTTCGCATCTTTCTCTGTTGTAGAGCCAAAGCCAGACCCAGCAAAAAGGCTCGGGTGAACAATCCGCCCGAAGACCAGGTGGTTCTTGAACCGGAGCAAACGGTTGAACCGGAGGGTCCAAATCCTGAAGCTACTTTTGATGAACCACCCCCTCAAGATCACAATATTGATGAACAACCAGAAGTTGACACTGCTGTGCCTGATGATGAACCGGCAGATCCAATCCGGGCGGATGATAGGTCTTCTAGTCCGGTGAGAGCTACTAACACTCCATCAACTCCAGAAAAGGCTGCTGGAGACAAAGAAGGCAAGGTTATCATTACTGGCATTGGTCACACCTCTCCTGGCCATCCTGTAATCTTGGCCAAACATAGTGCCAAGGAAGAGCGTGCTGCCATGGAAAAAGGCAAATGGAGCACCGACTTGTCAAGCTATGTCCATCTCAGCGCTGAAGAACTCCACTCTGGTTTTCTAAACCGTCTGCACTCAAACCATGATTATGAAGCCGGTTTGGTGAACCTGGTGAAAGAGCGCTATGAGGTATTTTCATCACTTTCCTTTCTTGAATCCAAAGTACAAGCATCAACCCAAGTAGCCCCCAAGGGCCGGTTTATGATGTCAATCATAAACCGGGACTGTATAATACCTTCACTCTTGCAAACTTGTCCTCCATATACCAACTGATCTTTTGAAGTAAACCAGACGTGATCATTGTATTCCTGTAGTTTTTGCCTGTGTAGTCCCCAAGGGCCGGTTTATCTTTCCAAGGTGAACCGGGTCTTTAATCTGTGCATCCATTTGAACAGGTGTACATTAGCCCCCAAGTGTCAAGGATAATGCTTGCATTGTACTTGAGACTTGCAAATAAAAGTTTGATGATAGAACAAATAGGCATTACCCCCCAAGTACAAAGTACATAACTTGTTATACGCTTGGTACTTCAAAAATACACATCTCATTGTTGATATATCTTGCCTTTGCAGGCCGAGCTGAGTAAAAGGGATGCTCAAACCGCTGACCTTCAGGAGAACGTCAAATCTCAGCAAGCAGACGCTTCCAAGGCCAAGGAGGAGTTGACAAATGCCTTAGCAGCCATGGAAAGGCTGAAAGAGACCTTTAACAAAGAGCGTGCAGACTGGGAAACGGAAAAGGCCGGTTTAACAAAGAAGGCCGAGGACGCAGAGGCAGCCCTGAGGCCGGTGGTTGAAGAATTGACCGGTTTAAAGCGGCAAATTAATGCCATGACTTCTGCTGTGTTTGGTAAGTACTCTCTCATGAAGTTTTTGTAATTCGTAATATCTTATCAATGACTGGTTCACTGATGTTTAACCATGATAGGGATCCGCATTACTCATCTAGGCTCCGACATGCGGATGAAACTTAAAGCGGCCTACACTTTGATAGAACAACTGTTTTCTGGATCCCAGCGAGCCATTTGCACTGTAGCTTATAACAAGCCCCCGCCATCGCTGATAAAAGAGACTATCGAAAAGCTGGCCATGCTACCCACCCGGATCAACGAACTGAAGAAATCAGCCGCAAGGTCAGGTGCACTGACCGCACTAATCCGGGCCAAGGCGTGGATTCCGGATCTTGAACCGGCAGATATCATCAAAGGGTATCCTGGTGTAAAAGAAGACGGTTCAGACTTCAATAATGACGATCTCCGAAGGCTGACAAAGGAGATGCGGCCTATAGCAAGCAAACTGGTGGAGGACACAGATCTGTCACATTTTCAACTGGTTTACAATGCTGAAGGGAAAAGATAGCCCGCACTGATTCATAGTGTAGAAGAGCTTGTTCCACCAATCCGTAAGCATACTTACGCTCCTGATATTGACCCTTCCAACCTTATTCATGAAGAAGCTATTTTTCAAGCCTTAATTGGAATCGACTGGTCAACGCCTAATTTCCAGCGACTGGGGAGGGATGAAGAGAACACGCCCACTCAAGATGACCCTCAATCGTCAAGCCGTCCAGATGAGGAATCCTAAACCGGTGGCCGGTTTACCAGTTGCAGTCTTCCGCTCTTGAAAACACTTATTCAATTTGGGGTATTGAAAGCACCTTGTAATAGGATAGTATGAACACCTTATCTGCCATGCCATCGAGCATGTTTGTGTTGCTTAATACTGAAAACTTGTCCTGCCTGTGGGATCTATTTATGCATAGTCCATTATGATTTATGTTCCTGCATATAAGAACTTGAAAGTGTCCTAGTGGTTTACCACTGGACGGGTCATGATGCCCAAAATATATACATAACTTGGATGGATAACCAAGATTTGTATTAACTAGATATAAAATAAATGATACCTGTGATATACCTTCGTTGGTTGACCAACTGTTGGTATAATAGGAATGAAAATACCCATGTGTAGGGTTGATGACTCCTTTCCCTCTTGCCGGTTCATGTAAGACCACACCGGTTTGTTCATATAATGCCGGTGACTTGTAGCCAAAACCAGACCGGAGCAATTTGTTGCCGGTTTAGAATTGATCATGTACTGACAACTGGGCGTTGAAAGCCATGCCGGGTTGTAATAAACACCGGTTTATCAGAAATATTCGTAAGTCCCTTATCAAAAGATATTAAAAACAACAAATAAAAAAGAAATATACAAGGCTTTTCATGGGCTGCCAGGCCCTAAATCGAGGCTTTTCATGGGCTGCCAGGCCGCTGAGTTAAACCATTTTGCAAAGCCTTTTAAGATGGACCTCAATCTTTAACCAATCACCGTTTTAACTTTGACAAGTTCAGGGTCCATGAGATTGACTTGTCAAACATTCGATGGGTCATACCAGGTTTACCTGGACGGAGTGGCTTACTTAAAGAGGCGGGATAACCTGGGGTTTTAGGTGAATACACCTGGCTTCCAAGCCTGGCTTGATAGCCTATTACAAGGGTGCAAGCTCGTTGTTCTTTGAGAAGCAAGGAGCCCCCAGGTAATATTTGAGTTGTGCTCAGTGGTTACCTATGTTTGAGTTGTGCTTGGTGCAACAGACTCTCTTTGGTTCCACATAATTTCCTTTTGGCTTTAAGCCTATCAAGAGGTGTAGCTATGGTGTGAAGACAACCAAGCCCCCTAGTGATATCCCTTTTTGGTTTTAAACCGATCAAGAGGTGTAGCTATGGTTCGAATACGACCAAGCCCCCTAGTGACTTTATATCTGTGTGGCCTTATGGGCCGGGTTAATAAAACTCCGCTTTGTCAGTAGAAACCCCTGTGAAACCACACATGATGTAAAAAAGGAATCGAGACCCCGCTTTAGCCGAGGCTCTGGGTTATTATATAATATATACATTGTCATAACTATGTACATAAGAAGAGCCTGTGGCTCAAGTATAGTAAGGCCGAAGAAGGGCTATATTCCATGACCGCTTTGTCTCCTCCTCCGATTTACGTGAGTCTTTGTGCTCTCGAATATCAATAAGGTAGTATGACCCATTGTGTAGGTTTTTGCTGACCACAAAAGGTCCTTCCCAAGGTGGGGATAACTTGTGCACATCAGTTTGATCCTGGATGAGCCGGAGCACCAGATCACCCTCTTGACAAGTTCTGGTTTTAACCCGGCGGCTGTGATAACGCCGGAGATCTTGTTGATAAATCGCCGAACGTGCCGCTACGAGATCACGCTCCTCATCTAACAGGTCCAGTGAGTCCTGACGTGCCTTCTCATTGTCAGCTTCAACATAAGCCGCCACACGGGGCGAGTCATGACGGATTTCACTAGGAAGAACCGCCTCTGCTCCATAAACCATGAAGAAAGGTGTATAACCCGTTGATCTGTTTGGCGTGGTGTTGATACTCCATAACACAGAAGGTAACTCCTCCACCCAACAACCCGGTGTCCGCTTTAAAGGAACCATAAGCCGGGGTTTGATACCTCTCAAAATTTCTTGATTTGCCCTCTCAGCTTGACCATTAGACTGGGGGTGAGCCACTGACGCTATATCAAGCCAGATGTGCTCACGTTGACAAAATTCCTCCATCTCACCCTTAGATAGATTAGTACCGTTATCCGTGATAATGCTGTGTGGAAAGCCAAACCGGAAGATCACCTTCTTGATGAATTGAACTGCCATGGCTACATCACACTTATTGACTAGCTCTGCATCTACCCACTTGGTAAACTTGTCAACCGCCACCAACAGGTGGGTCTTTTGTCCTTGGATCTCTTAAAGGGTCCAACCATATCGAGCCCCCAAGTTGCAAACGGCCAAGTGATTGGAATCATTCTCAACTCCTGAGCCGGAACATGAGCGCGCGTGCAAATTTCTGACAACCGTCACACCTTTTGACTAAATCCTCAGCATCAGCATGAGCCGTCAACCAATAGAAGCCGTGACGAAAAGCCTTAGCCACCAAGGATTTTGAACCGGCGTGGTGACCACAATCTCCTTCGTGGATTTCTCGCAAAATCTCACAACCCTCTTGAGGAGACACACAACGCTGAATTACTCCTGCGACGCTGTAACGATGTAACTCCCCATTGATAATGGTCATTGACTTGGATCGCCGGATTATCTGCCGGGCCAAGTTTTCATCCTCCGGTAACTCGCCCCGGTTCATGTATGCCAAGTACGGGACTGTCCAATCCGGTATAACATGCAAAGCCGCCACCAACTGGGCCTCCGGGTCAGGAATAGCCAACTCCTCTTCTGTGGGTATCTTGACCGACGGATTATGCAGTACGTCGAGGAAGACATTAGGTGGCACCGGTTTACGCTGAGAGCCCAGACGACTTAAAGCGTCCGCTGCTTCATTCTTTCGCCGGTCTATATGGTCAACTTGATAACCCTTGAATGACCAGCCACTATGTCCACCTCTCATCGATATGCAGCCATGAGTGGGTCCTTAGAATCCCAAGTGCCAGATACCTGTTGAGCCACCAGGTCCGAGTCACCGAAGCACTTAACCCTGCTTAAGTTCATCTCTTTAGCCATCTGAAGACCATGGAGTAAGGCCTCACACTCAGCTGCATTGTTAGTGCAAGGGAACATTAAGCGAAGAACATAACAAAACTTGTCACCTCGTGGGGAAGTTAATATGACTCCAGCCCCCGAGCCCTCCAATTGCCTGGATCCATCAAAGTGAATAGTCCAATAAGTGTTGTCTGGCTTTTCCTCTGGTGCCTGCAACTCTGTCCAATCATTGATGAAGTCCACGAGTGCTTGAGATTTAATCGCTGTGCGAGGTGTATACTTGAGTTCGTGAGGTCCAAGCTCAATAGCCCACTTGGCAATCCGGCAGTCACCTCTCTGTTTTGTATGATATCTCCCAAAGGGGCTTAACTAACCACTGTGATAGGATGACCCTAAAAATAGTGTTTGAGCTTCCGGCTTGCCATAAAAACTCCATACACCAGCTTCTGCCAATGCGGATACCTCTGCTTTGATTCGATAAGCACCTCACTGATATAATAAACCGGCCGTTGAACCGGATACTCTTTTCCAGCCTCCTTGCGCTCCACAACTATAGCCACACTAACAACCCGTGCATTAGTAGCCACATATAGCAGTAAAGGCTCTTTATCGATCGGAGCCGCAAGCATAGGCGGTTTAGCTAACTGCCTCTTCGGATCCTCAAACGCTTTATCAGCCGCATCGCTCCAGACAAAGTCATCCGTTTTCTTTAGCATCTGATATAAAGGGATAGCCTTCTCCCCAAGACGACTGATAAACCGGCTCAAAGCCGCAATCCGACCCGCCAGACACTGAACCTCATTGATACATGCCAGTTTAGCCAGAGAGGTGATAGCCGTGATCTTCTCCGGATTAGCCTCAATGCCCCTGTTAGACACCATAAAACCCAAGAGCTTGCCTGCCGGAACACCAAAGACACATTTGTCCGGATTAAGCATCATCTTATAAACCCGGAGATTGTCAAAGGTTTCTCTCAAGTCATCTATCAATGTTTCCTCCTTCCTAGACTTTACTACAATATCATCCACATATGCGTGAACATTGCGCCCAATCTGCTTATGAAGACAATTCTGAACACAGCGCTGATAAGTCGCCTGGGCGCTCTTGAGCCCAAAGGGCATGGAGACATAGCAGAAGGCTCCAAAGGGAGTTATAAAAGATGTCTTCTCCTGGTCCTTAACTGCCATTTTGATCTAATGATAACCAGAGTAAGCATCCAAAAAACACAAACGGTCACAACCCGCCGTAGTGTCAATAATCTGATCAATACGAGGGAGGGCAAAGGGATCTGCTGGGCAAGCCTTGTTCAAACCTGTATAGTCCACACACATACGCCAAGTGTCGTTTTTCTTAAGAACCAGCACCGGATTAGCCAACCACTCCGGGTGAAAGACCTCCACGATAAATCCTGCGGCCAATAGCCGAGCTACCTCCTCACCGATAGCCTTACACCTTTCTTCGTTGAAGCGGCGGAGAAACTGTCTGACCGGTTTAAACTTAGGATCTATATTAAGTGTGTGCTTAGCGAGTTCCCTCGGTACACCTGGCATGTCAGAAGGCTTCCATGCAAAGATGTCCCGATTCTCATGGACGAACTCGATGAGCGCACTTTCCTATTTGGGATCCAGGTTAGCGCTGATGCTAAACTGCTTGGATGAATCGCTAGGAACAAAATCAACCATCTTAGTGTCTGTGGCCGATTTAAACTTCAACGCCGGGTCATGCTCCGTAGTTGGCTTTTTCAAATAAGTCATGTCTGCCAGATCAACCTTGTCTTTATAAAACTTCAGCTCTTCTGTGGCACAAACCGACTCAGCGTAAGCCGCATCACCTTCCTCACATTCCAAAGCAATCTTCCTGCTCCCATGTACTGTGATGATCCCCTTATGACCTGACATCTTAAGCTGCAGATAAACATAACACGGCCTCGCCATGAACTTGGCATAAGCCGGTCGCCCAAACAGGGCATGATACAGACTCTTGATTTTCACCACCTCAAAAGTCAATCTTTCTGACCTTGAATCATGATCATCTCCAAATGCCACCTCTAGGGCTATCTTGCCCACTGGATACGCAGACTTACCGGGCACCACACCATGAAAAACGGTGTTCGACGGTTTCAGATTCTTATCTGTCAACCCCATATGGCGGAAGGTATCATAATAAAGAATATTTATACTGCTTCCCCCATCCATAAGCACCTTGGTGAACTTATACCCCCCAACCTGAGGTGCCACCACTAAGGCCACATGACCCGGATTATCATCCCGAGGTGGGTGATCCTCTCTACTCCATAAAATGGGCTGCTCGGACCAGCACAGATACTGAGGCACCGCCGGTTCAACAGAGTTTACTGCCCTCTTGTGAAGCTTCTGATTGCATTTACACAAGCTAGTGGTAAAGACATGATACTGCCCACTATTCAATTGCTTCGGATTTCTCTGATAACCCGACTGCTGCTGCTGCTGATTCCCCTGATGGTTATAACCTCCTTGATTGCCCTGGTTCCCTTGATGGCCATGTCCGGTTTGATTACCTTGGAATCCTGAACCGGAGCTGCCACCTCCGTAACTCGTCCCATGAAAACTGCCTCCTGAACCGCCGGGCGGGCCATTGTCATATTGAAACATATTGGAATTCTTAAACTCCCACATAATGAAACAATCCTTCCAAAGATGTGAAGCGGGTCTTTCTTTTGATCCGTGCTTTGGACAAGGTTGATTTAACAGGCACTCCAGATTGGGGCCTGACCCTCCGCCCCTCTGGGGCTGTTTACCCTTACGATGTTGACCATTGTCCAGCGCATTGGTGTTAGCCATGAAGTCCAAACTATTGTCTGCCTTGCACTTACCGTTATTCCCATGACCTGCCGGATTGTGCTGCTGCCCCTTGGTATTGCCATTCTTTTTCCCTTTCCCCGGTTTGTCATCCTCAAACTCAGGGTCTTTGGTACTATCTGAATCAGCGTATTTCACCAGAGCAGCCATAAGGGTTGACATGTCATTGCAGTGACGTTTGAGCCTCCCTAGCTTCAATTTTAATGGTGTAAACCGGCAGTTGCCCTCCAACGTCAAAACTGTTGTATCCACATTGATGCGGTCTGATGAATGCAAAATAGCTGAGACTCACTTTACCCAACGCGTCGTAGACTCCCCCTCCTCTTGAACACAAGCAGCTAGGTCCACAATTGACATAGGCTGCTTACATGTATATTTGAAATTCTGGATAAACCGGTGTTTTAACTCAGCCCATGACCCGACAGAGTTAGCTGGTAAGCTCTTTAACCAAATTCGAGTTGTCCCCTCCAACATCATGGTGAAATATTGTAATGCCCACGATGCGGCTATAGCTCCCGCGTGTCGAAGCATGACTTAGAAGCATAACCGCATTGTAAGAAATGTCGCAAGTGAGGTAATCTTCACAACAACCCATGTAATGATTAAGGGAAAAGATACATAGTTGGCTTACAATCGCCACGTCACACAATAGCATAAATATCATTACATTCATCCAGTTACACGCAAGGTCCAACTACGGAACCAAAATAAAGAACAACCCCAACTGCGACAAAGTCCCCGATTGCCCCAACTGGGCACCACTACTGATCGTCTGGAAAAGAAACGTAGTATCGTCCTGAGTCCTCATCGAACTCCCACTTGAGCTCAGCTGAATCTCCTGGAGCGATATCATCGGTCCCTGCATCTGGTTTTGGAAGTAATTTGTGAGTCACGGGGACTCAGCAATCTCACACCCTCGCGATCAAGACTATTTAAGCTTATAGGAAGGGTAAAAGTATGAGGTGGAGCTGCAGCAAGCGACTAGCATATATGGTGGCTAACATACGCAAAAGAGAGCGAGAAGAGAAGGCAAAGGCACGGTCGATGAACTATGATCAAGAAGTGATCCTAGAACAACCTACGTTCAAGCATAACTCGAGACCGTGTTCTCTTCCCGGACTCCACCGAAAAGAGACCATCACGGTCACACACTCAGTTGATTCATTTTAATTAAGTTAAGTTTAAGGTTATCTATAACCGGACATTAACAAATTCCCATCTGCCCATAACCGCGGGCACGACTTTCTAAAGTTCAAATCCCTGCAGGGGTGTCCCAACTTAGCCCATCACAAGCTCTCACGGTCAACGAAGGATATTCCTTCTCCCAAGACAATCCGATCAGACTCAGAATCCCGGTTACAAGACATCTCGACAATGGTAAAACAAGTCCAGCAAAGCCGCCCGAATGTGCCGACAAATCCCGATAGGAGCTGCACATATCTTGTTCTCAGGGCACACTCAGATGAGCGCTCCGTACAACTAAAACCAAACCTCGAGTTTCCCCGGGGGGGCACTGCAAAGGGCTCTAGTTTGGACCAACACTCAGAGGAGCACTGGCCCGGGGGGTTTAAATAAAGATGACCCTCGGGCCCCGGAAACCCAAGGGAAAAAGAGGCTAGGTGGTGAATGGTAAAACCAAGGTTGGGCCTTGCTGGAGGAGTTTTATTCAAGGCGAACTGTCAAGGGGTTCCCATTATAACCCAACCATGTAAGGAACGCAAAATCAAGGAACATAACACCGGTATGACGGAAACTAGGGCGGCAAGAGTGGAACAAAACACCAGGCATAAGGCCGAGCCTTCCACCCTTTACCAAGTATATAGGTGCATTAAAATATAAAAGAAGATATAATAATGATATCCCAACAATGAACATGTTCCAACAAGGAACAAACTCCAATCTTCACCTGCAACTAGCAACGCTATAAGAGGGGCTGGGCAAAGCGGTAACATAGCCAAACAACGGTTTGCTAGGACAAGGTGGGTTAGAGGTTTGACATGGCAATATAGGAGGCATGATAAACAAGTGGTAGGTATCGTAGCATAGGCATAGCAATAGAGCGAGCATCTAGCAAGCAAAGATATAAGTGATTTCGAGGGTATGGTCATCTTGCCTGCAAAGTTCTCCGAGTTGACATTAGCCTGATCCTCGTAAACGTACTCAACGGGCTCCTCGATCACGTACTCGTCTCCCGGCTCTACCCAAGCAAGAACAACAAGCAAAGGAAGACACAATCAACCACGTGCAATGCACAAACAACATGATGCAAAACATGTCATGATATGCGGGGTGTGATATGCGATGCATATGCATGATTTGGAAGGGAAAGATTGAACCTGAACTCAACTTGGAAATCCAAGAGTGCCACTGGAAAGGGGAGTTGATTTTGGTCAAAATCGATATAAAGATCACCGGAATCGGATACACGGATTGGAAATGGCAAGCAAAACAAATATGGCACCGGTCTGTGATTAACATCACGAGGCCATCTAAATGCATCAAGAACAACATGCTACAACACTCTAACATAGCAAAAAAATACATGGCAGGGATCCACTCAAGATGCTTGACAAAAGATGAACACTGAGCTATGGCTAATTCACTCAATAGCAGGTTCAAACAAGCATGGCAAAAGTGCAAAAGATATCAGGTTTCAGACTTAGTGAAATTAACAAGTCAGGAAATTAATATCAGGAAGCAATGTTTAGAGCAAGATAACAACATGCTACAGGAACATATCATGGCAAAGTAAGGCATGGCATGAAGCTACTCAAAGCATACAACAAAAGTCCCTTACTGACCATGAGCCAAAAGGGATCAGAAAATACAATGGCATCCATGTGAACATAGCAATTAACGTTAACTCAGGGTGCAAGCGGCGCGGGACATCCCGCTCGGCCGCCACGCCGCCCCACAAAAATAGCCCACAAAATGCCGTTGGGCTGACCGCCTCGTGTGTAACGGGCCCAAGCGGTCACGCTGCTGAGTCCAGCGGGCTTGTCGCAATCCCGCATATCCCGCATAAGTCCTAACCTAGCTTCAAACAAAAAACCTAGTGCCTACCCACGATGGCGGCGGCGGCTGCTGCTTCGCCCACCTGACGCTTTTCCTTCGCCACCTCCTCGACGACGGCCTGCTCCTCGCTGCTGACGCCCTCCACCTCCCGGCCACCCTCGCCTCCGGCGCCACCTCCAAGTCCCCTCCCAATTTGTGCGCACGCCCCGACGGCCTGCTGCGAAACTTCGACGTCCTCGCCGGGTACGGGCTTCTCCCCCTTCCCCTTCCCCTTTCTTGCTCTGGTTCAAGGTTGCGTCCTCGCCCAACGACTGGTCCACTGGTTGATTAGTTACGGGGGATTCATCGTTGCTGCGGTTTCCTGATGTCACGGATCTGCTATTCGTGTTGTTAGCCTGGTAGGCTGTGCTTGTGGGCGTAGATGTGCGAGAATCTTGGAGCGGTCGATTTGTAGGCTGCTGTCCCTTTCTTGACAGAATTTCAAGCCATATAAAGTGTTATCATCTTTGGTATTCTCATTAAGTTGATGTATATGATGCAGTGCTCATGTATGTTTTGCCTGGGTGTAGGTTCCTTGCGTTCCTGTGATATACGGTCAGAAGAACTCCTTGTTTATTGAGCAATCATGGTGGTGTCGACGGCGCCATCTCCACATTGGGACTGCCCTACTGAAATCCTCGATGGAGATGTTGTCCCTCCACTGCCTCCCTCACATGCTGAAGCTGTGGTTTCTCCATCGCTTCCCTCCTTGATTGGAGCTGCTGTTTCGTCACCTTCCGCTTCAGCAAGGGCTCCTGCAACCTTGCCGCGCCCTTTCCCATCCTCCAAGAACAAAGGGCATGAATCCAAGAACAAAGGGCATGTGTCAACTGATGAAGTCGATGCAGCTGCAACACTTTGTTCCCTTGTCCCAATGACCCAAGATCCTCACCAAGGTACATGTAGCTCCCTTGCCTTTTAATCTTGATGGGTCATCTACTCTCTGTTTGTATTAGTAGCTTGGACAGAGAGAGGGTGAACTGAGATAGTTCTTTCGAATAGTTCATATGTTTACATACATGAGAGCTCAAGAACTACTAGATGTAGAGATTGGAAATGCAAATGTTAACTTATATATTATTTGCAATTGGGCCCAGTATTGTTTGCAACCAGATACAAATTAATTGAAAATTGTGCTCTTACTTATGCATTATTTGTATGATTGAAAACAGGTTACTCAGGAGAAAAGCAAAGACTCGCAAAGAAGAGGCTGAGGTCACCGTTACTGGTGCCCATAGTGGGATCCCCAGGGGTTAATGTCGTGTTATCTCAGGCATCTCCAAGATTAGGTGTGAAACGATCATCGCCAACACTGCCTCAGATTCCTCGTAAGTTTTAATGTCTATTCTGCACACACGTTAAGTTTTAATGTCAATTGTGCGCATATCGCAAATGTCTTGGCATAAGTTATTTGTTCATCTCAAATTCCTTAGGTCTTTCACATAAAAGAAAAAGAAGGAAACTTAAATCTGAAATCTGGAATGATTATGATCCTGTGTATGATGGAAACAAAATCAAGGAAGCACACTGTAAATATTGCAAGAGAGTTTTTATTTGTACAAGAATAGCTGGTACTAGTCAATGCATCAGGCATTTGTTAGTTTGTGAGGAAAGAGCGAAGGTCAATGAGTTTCTCGACTCGATTAAATCAGCCATGCCACAACCTGATCCAAACAGTGTAGAAAAATGGAAATATGACCCCGACAGAGCACATTGGGAGTTGATGAGGATGATTGTCATTCATGAATTGCCATTCTCCATAGTGGAATATGATAGGTTTAGGCGATTCGTGCATAGTCTGAATCCAACATTTGAGGTGGTGTCTAGTGTTGGGGAATGTAATAATTTCAAAAATTTCCCTACGCACACGCAAGATCATGGTGATGCATAGCAATGAGGGGAGAGTGTGATCTACGTAATCTTTGTAGATCGACAACGGAAGCATTTGGTTGATGTAGTCGTACGTCTTCACGGCCCGACCGATCAAGCACCGAAACTACGGCACCTCCGAGTTTTAGCACACGTTCAGCTCGATGACGATCCCCGGACTCCGATCCAGCAAAGTGTCGGGGAAGAGTTCCGTCAGCACGACGGCGTGGTGATGATCTTGATGTAATACTGCTGCAGGGCTTCGCCTAAGCACCGCTACAATATTATCGAGGACTATGGTGGCTGGGGGCGCCGCACACGGCTAAGGAAAAGATCACGTGGATCAACTTGTGTTTCTCTGGGGTGCCCCTGCCTCCGTATATAAAGGACTAAGGGGGGGGGGGGTTGCGGCCGGCCAAGGAGGGCGCGCCAGGAGAGTCCTACTCCCTCTGGGAGTAGGATCCCCCCCCCCCAATCCTAGTTGGAATAGGATTCGCGGAGGGGGGAAAAGAGAGAGAGGGGCCGGCCCCCTCTCCTTGTCCTATTCGGACCAAGGGAGGGGAGGGGCGCGCGGCCCATGTAGGGCTGCCTCTTCTCTTTTCTACTAAGGCCCATCATGGCCCATATAGCTCCCGGGGGGTTCCGGTAACCTCCCGGTACTCCGGTAAAATCCCGATTTCATTCGGAACACTTCCGATATCCAAACATAGGCTTCCAATATATCAATCTTTATGTCTCGACCATTTCGAGACTCCTCGTCATGTCCGTGATCACATTCGGGACTCCGAACAAACTTCGGTACATCAAAATGCATAAACTCATAATATAACTGTCATCGTAACCTTAAGCGTGCGGACCCTACGGGTTCGAGAACAATGTAGACATGACCGAGACATGTCTCCGGTCAATAACCAATAGCGGAACCTGGATGCTCATATTGGCTCCTACATATTCTACGAAGATCTTTATCGGTCAGACCGCATAACAACATACGTTGTTCCCTTTGTCATCGGTATGTTACTTGCCCGAGATTCGATCGTCGGTATTCCAAATACCTAGTTCAATCTCGTTACCGGCAAGTCTCTTTACTCGTTCTGTAATACATCATCCCACAACTAACTCATTAGTTGCAATGCTTGCAAGGCTTAAGTGATGTGCATTACCGAGAGGGCCCAGAGATACCTCTCCGACAATCGGAGTGACAAATCCTAATCTCGAAATACGCCAACCCAACATGTACCTTTGGAGACACCTGTAGAGCTCCTTTATAATCACCCAGTTACGTTGTGACGTTTGGTAGCACACAAAGTGTTCCTCTGGTAAACGGGAGTTGCATAATCTCATAGTCATAGGAACATGTATAAGTCATGAAGAAAGCAATAGCAACATACTAAACGATCGGGTGCTAAGCTAGTGGAATGGGTCATGTCAATCAGATCATTCACTTAATGATGTGATCCCGTTAATCAAATAACAACTACTTGTTCATGGTTAGGAAACATAACCATCTTTGATTAACGAGCTAGTCAAGTAGAGGCATACTAGTGACACTTTGTTTGTCTATGTATTCACACATGTATTATGTTTCCGGTTAATACAATTCTAGCATGAATAATAAACATTTAAGGAAATAAATAATAACTTTATTATTGCCTCTAGGGCATATTTTCTTCAGTCTCCCACTTGCACAAGAGTCAATAATTACACAGTAATGATTCTAACACCCATGGAGCCTTGGTGCTGATCATGTTTTGCTCGTGGAAGAGGCTTAGTCAACGGGTCTGCAACATTCAGATCCGTATGTATCTTGCAAATCTCTATGTCTCCCACCTGGACTAGATCCCGGATGGAATTGAAGCATCTCTTGATGTGCTTGGTTCTCTTGTGAAATCTGGATTCCTTTGCCAAGGCAATTGCACAAGTATTGTCACAAAAGATTTTCATTGGACCCGATGCACTAGGTATGACACCTAGATCGGATATGAACTCCTTCATCCAGACTCCTTCATTTGCCGCTTCTGAAGCAGCTATGTACTCCGCTTCACATGTAGATCCCGCTACAACGCTTTGTTTAGAACTGCACCAACTGACAGCTCCGCCGTTTAATGTAAACACGTATCCGGTTTGCGATTTAGAATCGTCCGGATCAGTGTCAAAGCTTGCATCAACGTAACCTTTTATGATGAGCTCTTTGTCACCTCCATATATGAGAAGCATATCCTTAGTACTTTTCAGGTATTTCAGGATGTTCTTGACCGCTGTCCAGTGATCCACTCCTGGATTACTTTGGTACCTCCCTGCTAGACTTATAGCAAGGCACACATCAGGTCTAGTACACAGCATTGCATACATGATAGATCCTATGGCTGATGCATAGGGAACATCTTTCATATTCTCTCTATCTTCTGCAGTGGTCGGGCATTGAGTCTTACTCAACTTCACACCTTGTAACACAGGCAAGAACCCTTTCTTTGCTTGATCCATTTTGAACTTCTTCAAAACTTTGTCAAGGTATGTGGTTTGTGAAAGTCCAATTAAGCGTCTTGATCTATCTCTATAGATCTTAATGCCTAATATGTAAGCAGCTTCACCGAGGTCTTTCATTGAAAAACTCTTATTCAAGTATCCCTTTATGCTATCCAGAAATTCTACATTATTTCCAATTAGTAATATGTCATCCACATATAATATCAGAAATGCTACAGAGCTCCCACTCACTTTCTTGTAAATACAGGCTTCTCCAAAAGTCTGTATAAAACCAAATGCTTTGATCACACTATCAAAACGTTTATTCCAACTCCGAGAGGCTTGCACCAGTCCATAAATGGATCGCTGGAGCTTGCACACTTTGTTAGCTCCCTTTGGATCGACAAAACCTTCTGGTTGCATCATATACAACTCTTCTTCCAGAAATCCATTCAGGAATGCAGTTTTGACATCCATCTGCCAAATTTCATAATCATAAAATGCGGCAATTGCTAACATGATTCGGACAGACTTAAGCATCGCTACGGGTGAGAAGGTCTCATCGTAGTCAATCCCTTGAACTTGCCGAAAACCTTTTGCGACAAGTCGAGCTTTGTAGACAGTAATATTACCGTCAGCGTCAGTCTTCTTCTTGAAGATCCATTTATTCTCAATTGCTTGCCGATCATCGGGCAAGTCAACCAAAGTCCATACTTTGTTCTCATACATGGATCCCATCTCAGATTTCATGGCTTCAAGCCACTTTGCGGAATCTGGGCTCACCATCGCTTCTTCATAGTTCGTAGGTTCATCATGATCTAGTAGCATGACTTCCAGAACGGGATTACCATACCACCGTGGTGCGGATCTTACTCTGGTTGATCTACGAGGTTCAGTAGTATCTTGTTCTGAAGTTTCATGATCATCATCATTAGCTTCCTCACTAACCGATGTAGGTGTCACAGAAACAGTTTTCTATGATGTGCTACTTTCCAATAAGGGAGCAGGTACAGTTACCCCGTCAAGTTCTACTTTCCTCCCACTCACTTCTTTCGAGAGAAACTCCTTCTCCAGAAAGTTTTCGAATTTAGCAACAAAAGTCTTGCCTTTGGATCTGTGATAGAAGGTGTATCCAATAGTCTCCTTTGGATATCCTATGAAGACCCATTTCTCCAATTTGGGTTCGAGCTTATCAGGTTGAAGCTTTTTCACATAAGCATCGCAGCCCCAAACTTTCAGAAACGACAACTTTGGTTTCTTGCCAAACCATAGTTCATAAGGCGTCGTCTCAACGGATTTTGATGGTGCCCTATTTAACGTGAATGCAGCCGTCTCTAGAGCATATCCCCAAAACGATAGCGGTAAATCAGTAAGAGACATCATAGATCGCACCATATCTAGTAAAGTACGATTACGACGTTCGGACACACCATTACGTTGTGGTGTTCCGGGTGGCGTGAGTTGCGAAACTATTCCACAATTTTGCAAATGTACACCAAACTCGTAACTCAAATATTCTCCTCCACGATCAGATCGTAGAAACTTTATTTTCTTGTTACGATGATTTTCAACTTCACTCTGAAATTCTTTGAACTTTTCAAACGTTTCAGACTTATGTTTCATTAAGTAGATATACCCATATCTGCTTAAATCATCTGTGAAGGTGAGAAAATAACGATATCCGCCACGAGCCTCAATATTCATCAGACCACATACATCTGTATGATTTCAAACAAATCTATTGCTCTCTCCATAGTACCGGAGAACAGCGTTTTAGTCATCTTGCCCATGAGGCACGGTTCGCAAGTACCAAGTGATTCATAATCAAGTGGTTCCAAAAGTCCATCAGTATGGAGTTTCTTCATGCGCTTTACACCGATATGACCTAAACGGCAGTGCCACAAATAAGTTGCACTATCATTATCAACTCTGCATCTTTTGGCTTCAACATTATGAATATGTGTGTTACTACTATCGAGATTCAACAAGAATAGACCACTCTTCAAGGGTGCATGACCATAAAAGATATTACTCATATAAATAGAACAACCATTATTCTCTGATTTAAATGAATAACCGTCTCGCATCAAACAAGATCCAGATATAATGTTCATGCTCAACGCTGGCACCAAATAACAATTATTTAGGTCTAATATTAATCCCGAAGGTAGATGTAGAGGTAGCGTGCCGACCGCGATCACATCGACTTTGGAACCGTTTCCCACGCGCATCGTCACCTCGTCCTTAGCCAATCTTCGCTTAATCCGTAGTCCCTGTTTCGAGTTGCAAATATTAGCAACAGAACCAGTATCAAATACCCAGGTGCTACTGCGAGCATTAGTAAGGTACACATCAATAACATGTATATCACATATACCTTTGTTCACCTTGCCATCCTTCTTATCCGCCAAATACTTGGGGCAGTTCCGCTTCCAGTGACCAGTCTGCTTGCAATAGAAGCACTCAGTTTCAGGCTTAGGTCTAGGTTTGGGTTTCTTCTCTTGAGTAGCAACTTGCTTGCCGTTCTTTTTGAAGTTCCCCTTCTTCTTCCCTTTGCCCTTTTCTTGAAACTAGTGGTCTTGTTGACCATCAACACTTGATGCTCCTTCTTGATTTCTACCTCTGCAGCTTTCAGCATCGCGAAGAGCTCGGGAATAGTCTTATTCATCCCTTGCATATTATAGTTCATCACAAAGCTCTTGTAGCTTGGTGGCAGTGATTGGAGAATTCTGTCAATGACGCAATCATCTGGAAGATTAACTCCCAATTGAATCAAGTGATTATTATACCCAGACATTTTTGAGTATATGCTCACTGACGGAATTGTTCTCCTCCATCTTGCAGCTATAGAACTTATTGGAGACTTCGTATCTCTCAATCCGGGCATTTGCTTGAAATATTAACTTCAACTCCTAGAACATCTCATATGCTCCATGACGTTCAAAACATCGTTGAAGTCCCGATTCTAAGCCGTAAAGCATGGCACACTGAACTATTGAGTAGTCATCAGCTTTGCTCTGCCAGACGTTCATAACATCCGGCGTTGCTCCTGCAGCAGGCCTGGCACCCAGCGGTGCTTCCAGGACGTAATTCTTCTGTGCAGCAATGAGGATAATCCTCAAGTTACGGACCCAGTCCGTGTAATTGCTACCATCATCTTTCAACTTTGCTTTCTCAAGGAACGCATTAAAATTCAACGGAACAACAGCACGAGCCATCTATCTACAATCAAACATAAAACAAGCAAGATACTTATCAGGTACTAAGTTTCATGATAAATTTAAGTTCAGTTAATTTACTTAAAGAACTCCCACTTAGATAGACATCCCTCTAATCCTCTAAGTGATTTCGTGATCCAAATCAACTAAACCATGTCCGATCATCACGTGAGATGGAGTAGTTTCATTGGTGAACATCACTATGTTGATTATATCTACTATATGATTCACGCTCGACCTTTCGGTCTCCGTGTTCCGAGGCCATATCTGTATATGCTAGGCTCGTCAAGTATAACCTAAGTATTCCGCGTGTGCAACTGTTTTGCACCCGTTGTATTTGAACGTAGAGCCTATCACACCCGATCATCACGTGGTGTCTCAGCACGAAGAACTTTCGCAACGGTGCATACTCAGGGAGAACACTACTTGATAATTTAGTGAGAGATCATCTTATAATGCTACCGTCAATCAAAGCAAGATAAGATACATAAAAGATAAACATCACATGCAATCAATATAAGCGATATGATATGGCCATCATCATCTTGTGCTTGTGATCTCCATCTCCAAAGCACCGTCGTGATCACCATCGTCACCGGCGCGACACCTTGATCTCCATTGTAGCATCGTTGTCGTCTCGCCGAGCTTGTGCTTCCACGACTATCGCTACCGTTTAGTGATAAAGTAAAGCATTACAGCGCGATTGCATTGCATACAATAAAGCGACAACCATATGGCTCCTGCCAGTTGCCGATAACTCGGTTACAAAACATGATCATCTTATACAATAAAATTTAGCATCATGTCTTGACCATATCACATCACAACATGCCCTGCAAAAACAAGTTAGACGTCCTCTACTTTGTTGTTGCAAGTTTTACGTGGCTGCTATGGGCTTAAGCAAGAACCAATCTTACCTACGCATCAAAACCACAACGATAGTTTGTCAAGTTGGTGCTGTTTTAACCTTCGCAAGGACCGGGCGTAGCCACACTCAATTCAACTAAAGTTGGAGAAACTGTCACCCGCAAGCCACCTATGTGCAAAGCACGTCGGGAGAACCGGTCTCGCGTAAGCGTACGCGTAATGTCGGTCTGGGCCGCTTCGTCCAACAATACCACCGAACCAAAGTATGACATGCTGGTAAGCAGTATGACTTATATCGCCCACAACTCACTTGTGTTCTACTCGTGCAAATAACATCAACATATAAAACCTAGGCTCGGATGCCACTGTTGGGGAACGTAGTAATTTCAAAAATTTCCCTACGCACACGCAAGATCATGGTGATGCATAGCAACGAGGGGAGAGTGTGATCTACGTACTCTTTGTAGATCGACAACGGAAGCGTTTGGTTGATGTAGTCATACGTCTTCACGGCCCGACCGATCAAGCACCGAAACTATGGCACCTCCGAGTTTTAGCACACGTTCAGCTCGATGACGATCCCCGGACTCCGATCCAGCAAAGTGTCGGGGAAGAGTTCCGTCAGCACGACGGCGTGGTGACGATCTTGATGTAATACTGCTGCAGGGCTTCGCCTAAGCACCGCTACAATATTATCGAGGACTATGGTGGCTGGGGGCGCCGCACACGGCTAAGGAAAAGATCACGTGGATCAACTTGTGTTTCTCTGGGGTGCCCCTGCCTCCGTATATAAAGGACTAAAGGGGGGGGTTGCGGCCGGCCAAGGAGGGCGCGCCAGGAGAGTCCTACTCCCTCTGGGAGTAGGATCCCCCCCCCCAATCCTAGTTGGAATAGGATTCGCGGAGGGGGGAAAAGAGAGAGAGGGGCCGGGCCCCTCTCCTTGTCCTATTCGGGCCAAGGGAGGGGAGGGGCGCGCGGCCCATGTAGGGCTGCCTCTTCTCTTTTCCACTAAGGCCCATCATGGCCCATATAGCTCCCGGGGGGTTCCGGTAACCTCCCGGTACTCCGGTAAAATCCCGATTTCATCCGGAACACTTCCGATATCCAAACATAGGCTTCCAATATATCAATCTTTATGTCTCGACCATTTCGAGACTCCTCGTCATGTCCGTGATCACATCCAGGACTCCGAACAAACTTCGGTACATCAAAATGCATAAACTCATAATATAACTGTCATCGTAACCTTAAGCGTGCGGACCCTACGGGTTTGAGAACAATGTAGACATGACCGAGACATGTCTCCGGTCAATAACCAATAGCGGAACCTGGATGCTCATATTGGCTCCTACATATTCTACGAAGATCTTTATTGGTCAGACCGCATAACAACATACGTTGTTCCCTTTGTCATCGGTATGTTACTTGCCCGAGATTCGATCGTCGGTATTCCAAATACCTAGTTCAATCTCGTTACCGGCAAGTCTCTTTACTCGTTCTGTAATACATCATCCCACAACTAACTCATTAGTTGCAATGCTTGCAAGGCTTAAGTGATGTGCATTACCGAGAGGGCCCAGAGATACCTCTCCGACAATCGGAGTGACAAATCCTAATCTCGAAATACGCCAACCCAACATGTACCTTTGGAGACACCTGTAGAGCTCCTTTATAATCACCCAGTTACGTTGTGACGTTTGGTAGCACACAAAGTGTTCCTCTGGTAAACGGGAGTTGCATAATCTCATAGTCATAGGAACATGTATAAGTCATGAAGAAAGCAATAGCAACATACTAAACGATCGGGTGCTAAGCTAGTGGAATGGGTCATGTCAATCAGATCATTCACTTAATGATGTGATCCCGTTAATCAAATAACAACTACTTGTTCATGGTTAGGAAACATAACCATCTTTGATTAACGAGCTAGTCAAGTAGAGGCATACTAGTGACACTTTGTTTGTCTATGTATTCACACATGTATTATGTTTCCGGTTAATACAATTCTAGCATGAATAATAAACATTTAAGGAAATAAATAATAACTTTATTATTGCCTCTAGGGCATATTTCATTCATCTAGGACGACAATAACACTTGATTGCCTCCTTCTATTTGATGAACAAAGGACAAAGCTTCGAGAGGCTGTGCAGAACTTAACCTCCCGTGTCTCTTTAACCGCCGACATGTGGACTTCAAGTCAACTCAAGAGCTATATGTGTATAACATGCCATTTTGTTAGTGAGAACTAGAAATTGCAGAAAATAGTGATTTGGTTTTCCGAGGCACAAACACCACATGATGGAACAAATTTATTTAATATCATGTTAGGATGCATACAACATTGGGGTTTGCAAAAGAAGATATTCTCTGTTATGCTAGACAATGCATCAAATAACAACTCGTGTGTGCGCTACATCAAATCCAATTTGCTAGGAAAGAATTTGCTACCTTGTAAAGGAGATCTTTTACATGGTCGATGTGCATCCCATGTGATCAACCTTATTTTCCAAGATGGATTGGGGATTACTTGCAAGGCCGTGGATAATATCAGGGAAAGCATCAAGTTTGTTAGAAGCTCCCCCACTCGGAAACAGAAATTTAAGGAAATAGTTGCACAAGAAGGCATTGCTTGCAAAAAGAGCCTATCTCTAGATGTCCTTACATGGTGGAATTCAACGCATTTGATGATCAAAATAGCCCTGGAGTATAGGAGAGCATTCGCCGCTATGAAGTTGCAGGACACCACATTTACATGTCAACCCACAAATGTTGAATGGGAAACGGCAGAATCTGTTTGCAGCTTGTTAGAGGTTTTCCTCGATGCAACTATGGTGGTGTCCGGTACATTATATCCAACATCTCATTTGTATTTCCACGAACTTTGGAAAATTCATCTAATATTGCAAAGAGAGACCAAACATAAGGATATTGTCATCAAATCCATGGTTGAAGCAATGCAAGAAAAGTTCATGAAGTATTGGAAGCTGTCATTCTTGACCATTTGTCTTCCGGTCATACTCGACCCCAGGTACAAGTTTAAATTCTTGGAGTTCTGCTTAAAATCTGGACTTGAAAGTGATGCAACAAGGTATCTTGCTAAAGTGAAGAGAACATTCAAAGATCTATTTATTGAATATTCTATGCATGAGGGTGAGTCAAATATGGGAAATGATCAAGGAACCAACAATGTTGGTACAAGTATTGATAACCCATGGGATCAATGGAACAAACAAGTTAAGCAAAATCAAGAAAATCGAGCAAAGCCGAGTGAACTTGATATTTACATAAAAGATGATGTTTGCCCGCAAGAAGATGGCTTCAACATACTATGTTGGTGGTCCAATAATGCACACAAGTACCCCATAGTATCTCGGATAGCAAAGGATGTATTGGCTGCACCTGCATCTAGTGTAGCATCAGAGTCGGCCTTCTCCATTGGAGGAAGAATACTCAGTGACTATAGGACTAGATTGCTTCCTACCACTGTAGAGGCATTAATCTGTCTGCAAGACTGGATGCGACCTCGCGGTAACAAACTATGTTTTTAGTGATATTTAGCATTTTTTGGTGTTATGATGATAAATCTTTAACATTTTTTTCTCTCATTACAGGAACTAATCATGTTGGCATGATAATAAATGATGTTATTTATAGAACAAATGGCAATGTTGATGCTCATTGATTGCAACATTAGGTAAGCCTAATCTTGAAATACATCTTAGTTTTTTATTCCAGGAACTATATAATGGTAGTGAACATCAGTTTTTGTCAAGGTGAGATACATAAACATTAGTTTTTTCCCTGTTTACATTTTTTTGCTTTGTTTCAGTTTCAGGACCTGAAACTCTGCATGCTTGTTTCTTTTCCTTGAATAATCACAACAGCAGGTTAACTAGTAAATGCATTTAATTTCCACAAAAGCTAGCTAACTTATATACATATTTTAGTTGAAGTCAGAGCTTGCAAACTTTCTTATGAGTTTAGTTTGGCAGTGAAGTTCTTTTTTAGAAGATGAGATACATAGCGGTTGGAGACAACTTCCTGTTCTTCTCTCGAGTGTATTCTAATTTCATCCATTGGCTAAATATCGTACACCTTATTCATATGCAGAACCTCCGTTCAGTATATTTGGAGACCCTCGGCATCAGTAGCAGTATATTTGGAGACCCTTGGCACCGGCATCCGCAGCAGTATTAAGCCCAGAAGATCAAGCTTTTTGTACAAGTGACAAAGCATCTGAAGCTTTTTGTATATTATCAGTCACTTTCATATCAGGAGTCTCCTGATTTAGCTATAGTAGTTAATTGAATTCTTGCTATCTTGTTGAATTTAGCTGTAGTAATTCATGCCACTTACCTTTTGCAGTAATATGTTTTAACACTGTTGAGTTTACTGAATGAGCATAATGTTTCAGAAATCAAAGGGTTCTCTTGTTGTTGTACATACTAATAGTTTGCTGAATGAGTACACTGATGTGCGCACATTGCTGTCTTGAAAGGCTGAAACAAGCAGCTTACCGTGATACATGTGGCTCTTGTAGTCTTGTGATGAATTTGTGACTGTACAACATTGGGACAGAGCTGTACAGTACATGTGCCTGGCGGGTCTTTGCGGTCACATGTGGGCTGCCGCATTGTCCGCTAATAATCATGCGGCTTGAGGTGGGCAGCCGCGTTGGCCCGCTAAACCAGTTGGCTCCCGCTTTGGCGTCCGGCGGGCAGCCGCAACCCACCCCGCTTGCACCCTGAACGTTAAGAGATTCAGACTTGGCAGAAAACTGGAACATGGCAAAACAGATATCAAGTAGGCATGTTTACAAGCTTGAGGCACTCACCACAAGGCATTGCATGACAAACTAAGCATACACTCAGCAAGTAGACATGGCATAGAATCTAAACATGGCAAGAACAACAACAACATAGCATGTATGGATCCACTACAACAAGCTCGGCAAAAATGCTTAACATGTAAACATTCTGCCAGGAACAATTTATAGCAAAAGTAGAGCTCGATTGACTCAAGCTAGGGTACTCCATAAATGCAAACAAAGACAAGGATGGATAGAGCACCACAATATCTACAAAACATCCTTACTGGTCATGCTCAAAAGAGGCACGGATCACTCGGTAGCAACATGAATACATGGCATAAAAATAATGATAGGGCCAAGACTTAGAATATTTCTAAGTCCCTGAAATCAGCAACATTAACAGGGCTACTTTGCATGCTTGAGCTAGTCACCACAGAGATCACAAAAATACATGGCATACACCCCTGTAAAGATGGCATGGCATACTTCAAAACTCATGTAGGGCTCAATATCATAGGAGGCACACATCAATCATGGAAAAAATGACAAATGAGAAATTGCTGATAAGAGACTGAAACTGTAATAAACTAGCACTCTTACAACATCATTTAGGGCATCAAGATGAGCTCAAATGAACATGATGCAATGAGATGAAATGAAGTACTCTTCGAGATGAACATTTCGATATGCTACATGCACGAATTGGAGCAACGGTTGCAGAGTTATGACTTGCGAAAAAATGCTAAAAATATCTGAGATTAGGTCAAAAAGTCAACCGATCCGAATCCCAGATCTGGATCGAGCGCGATCTTCGAGGTTCGCCGCCGGGGTACTGTTCGCCAGAGAGGAGACCCGAGGTCACCGGACTTGGCGAGGGCGTCGAGGGGCAGCGAGGAGAAGGCCGGACGGCGAGGCGGCGGCGTCGGCATCGGGGAAGACGTCCGCGGGGCGGCGCGCGGCAAGCTGGAGACGACGGCGGAGGTCGCCGGCGTTGGGGAGGTGCGGCGGAGGGCGGCGGACGGCTCGGTGGCGGCGCGCGCGATGGAGAGGAGCGGCGCGGGGCGCGGCTGGATGGGCCTCGGGAGGGCCCGGCCTGGGCTCTCCGGGCCGGCGATGTGGGCACGGGGCGCGGGCGAGTCGCGTCGCGACACGTGGCGGCGGCGGGGGCAGGTCGGACGTGTCCGGCCTGGCGGACTTCGTCCGGTGGCGTGAGGAGGGGGAAGCTAGGTTAGGGATCTGGATTTCGGGGGAGAGGGACCTTTATATAGAGGTAGAGGGAGCTATGAGGCTCCAAATTGAGCATGGTTTGCGGCCACGCGACCGTGATCGAACGACCTAGGTGATGGAGGAGGTTTAGGTGGGTTTTGGGCCACTTTGGAGGGGTGTTGGGCTGCAACACACACGAGGCCTTCTCAGCTCCTCGGTTAACCGTTGGAGTATCAAATGAAGTCCAAATGGCACAAAACTTGACAGGCGGTCTACCGGTAGTAAACCAAGGCCGCTTGGCAAGTCTCGGTCCAATCCGAGAACGTTTAATACCCGCACACGAAAAGAGGTAGAAAGGGGCACCGGAGGACATAGGAGCGCCGGAATGCAAAACGGACAACGGGGAAAATGCTCGGATGCATGAGACGAACACGTATGCAAACGCAATGCACATGATGACATGATATGAGATGCATGACAAAGACAAAACATCAGGAAGACAAAACCCGACAACGAGGAAATATGATAACTTAGTGCCAGAAATGGCAAGAGTTGGAATACAAATATGACAGGTTACATACGGGGTGTTACAACACTCCACCACTATGAAAGGATCTTGTCCCGAGATCTAGGACTGGAAAAACTCCGGGTACTCAGAACGGAGGTGATCCTCGCGTTCCCAGGTGGCTTCACGGTCGGAATGATGTGACCACTTGACTTTCAGGAATTTGATAGACTTGTTGCGAGTCTTGTGCTCAGTTTCTTCAAGAATAGCAACGGGGTGCTCACGATAAGACAGGTCTTCTTGGAGATCAATCTCTTCAAAGTTGATGGTGCGGTCAGGAGTCTTGAAACACTTGCGGAGTTGAGACACGTGAAACACGTTGTGCACGTTTGCAAAGTTGGAGGGAAGCTCAAGTTGATAGGCGAGGTCGCCTCTTTTGCCAATGATCTTGAAAGGACCCACGTATCTAGGGGCAAGCTTCCCTTTGATACCGAAGCGACGAGTACCTTTCATTGGAGAGACGCGAAGGTAGACATGGTCTCCGATCTCGAAAGCCATGTCACGATGCTTGCTATCATAGTAAATCTTCTGGCGCGATTGCGCGGCTTTGATATTATCAGGAATGACTTTGCACATCTCTTCTGCCTCTGTGATCAAGTCATTGCCAAGAAGTTGGCGTTCACCCGTCTCTGACCAGTTAAGAGGAGTACGACACTTCCTGCCATACAGAATCTCGAAAGGGGCCTTGCCCGAACTCGCTTGGAAACTGTTGTTGTAGGAGAACTCGGCATATGGAAGACAATCTTCCCACTTCATACCGAAAGAGATGACACAAGCCCTGAGCATATCTTCAACAATTTGATTGACTCGCTTGACTTGGCCACTGGTTTGAGGATGAAAAGCTGTGTTGAAGCGAATGTTGGTGCCCATGGCCTTCTGAAAATAATCCCAGAACTTGGAGGTAAAGATGTTGCCACGATCTGAAGATATCAACTGCGGAATACCGTGCAGAGAGACAATCCTGGAGGTATATAGCTCTGCCAACTGAGCTGTTGTGATAGATTCTTTGATAGGAAGAAAATGAACCACTTTGGTGAGCTTGTCGATGACAACGAAGATAGCATCATTGCCACGCTTGGACTTAGGAAATCCATTCACGAAGTCCATCTCAATATGGTCAAACTTGCATTCTGGAATGGCAAGAGCTTGGAGGAGACTAGCTGGTCATTGGTGTTCTGCTTTCACTCTTCTGCAGACATCACATTCATTCACGAACTGAGCAATCTCGCGCTTCATTCGAGTCCACCAATAGGACTTCTTGAGGTCCTGGTACATCTTTGTACTTCCAGGGTGAATAGAGAGGAGTGAATTGTGAGCCTCGTTCATAATGACTTTACGAAGGTCACCTTTAGGCACAACAATGCGATCCTCGAAGAATAGAGTATCCTTGTCATCAAGACGATAGCACTTGTACTTGGGTTGACTCTTGGCAATCCCAATCTTCACCTTCTTCACCATAGCATCAAGAAGTTGAGCCTCGCGAATCTGATCTTCCAAAGTAGGAGAGACTTGGAGGTTGGCAAGAAATCCTTGAGGAACAACTTGAAGATTGAGTTTGCGGAAAGCTTCACAAAGCTCTGGTTGGTAAGGCTTGATAATCAAACTGTTGCAGTAAGCCTTCCTGCTCAATGCGTCAGCAATTACATTGGCCTTGCCTGGAGTATATTTGATACTCGGATTATACTCTTGAATCATTTCGACCCAACGAGTCTGTCTGAGGTTGATGTTTGGCTAAGTGAAGATGTACTTGAGACTCTTATGATCAGTGAAGATGTCCACTTTTCTTCCCAATAAGAGATGTCTCCAAATTAAAAGAGCATGGACAACTGCCACCAACTCGAGGTCATGAGTGGGGTAGTTCTTTTCGTTGGGCTTCAACTGGCGAGAGGTATAGGCCACAACTTTCTTCTCTTGCATCAACACTGCACCAAGACCTTGAAGGGAAGCATCACAGAAAACCTCAAACGGTTTGGATTCATCAGGAGGAGTTAGAACTGGAGCTGTGACTAACTTCTCTTTCAGGGTGTTGAAAGCAATGTCACATTCAGGCGACCAGACGTACTTCACATGCTTCTGGAGAAGGTTGGAAAGAGGCTTCGCGATCTTAGAGAAGTTCTCAACGAACCTTCGACAATAGCTAGCGAGCCCAAGGAAGCTGCGGAGTTGCTTCACATTCTGAGGTGGTTCCCAATTCACAATTGCAGACACCTTCTCAGGATTAACAGCTATGCCCTTGGCGGAGATGATATTCCCAAGGTAGAGAACCTCATCGATCCAAAACTCGCACTTTGAAAACTTCGCGTAGAACTGATGTTCTCTGAGTTTATCCAGCACTAATCTCAAATGCTTGGCATGATCCTCCTTGTTCTTGGAAAAGACCAAAATGTCACCGAGGTAGACCAAGACGAAGTCATTTGTGTAGGCGTTGAAGATGAAATTCATCATGCGAGAGAATGTTGGAGGAGCATTGACAAGGCCGAAAGACATGACAGTGTATTCATATGAACCATAGCTTGTTCTGAACGCTGTCTTGGGGATATCTTCTTCACGAATGCGAATCTGATGATAGCCCATACGGAGATCAAGCTTGGAGAATACTTGAGCACCTTTGAGTTGTTCAAACAGCTTGTTGATGTTGGGAAGTGGGTACTTGTTCTTTATGGTCTTCTTGTTCAATGGACGATAGTCGACACAAAGTCGGTCCGTTCCATCCTTCTTCTTGACGAAAAGAACACCACAACCCCATGGAGAAGAACTTGGTCGGATGAGACCCATACGCTCTTGAATATCGAGTTGCTTCTTGTAACGCCCTCGATGCGGCTATATCTCCCACGTGTCGAAGCACGACTTAGAGGCATAACCGCATTGGAAGCAATGTCACAAGTGAGGTAATCTTCGCAACAACCCATGTAATACATAAGGGAAAGAGATACATAGTTGGCTTACAATCGCCACTTCACACAATACATGAATAAAGCATTACATCATCCAGATATAACCAAGGTCCGACTACGGAACCAAAATAAAAGAAGACTACCCCAAATGCTACACAGATCCCCGGTCGTCCCAACCGGGCTCCACTACTGATCAACTGGAAACGGGAGAACACTATGAACGAGATCTTCATCGAGCTCCTCCTTGAGCTTGGTTACGTCACCTGCTCGGTAACATCGGCACCTGCAAACTGGTTTTGGAAGTATCTGTGAGCCACGGGGACTCAGCAATCTCACACCCTCGCGATCAAGACTATTTAAGCTTATAGGTAAGGTAAAGGTATGAGGTGGAGCTGCAGCAAGCGACTAGCATATATGGTGGCTAACATACGCAAATGAGAGCGAGAAGAGAGAGCAAAGGCACGGTCGAACAACTATGATCAAGAAGTGATCCTAGAACAACCTACATCAAGCATTACTCCAACACCGTGTTCACTTCCCGGACCCACCCGAGAAGAGACCATCACGGTTACACACGCGGCTGATGTGTTTTATTTAAGTTAAGTTTCAGGTTTTCTACAACCGGACATTAACAAATTCCCATCTGCCCATAACCGCGGGCACGGCTTTCTAAAGTTCAAATCCCTGCAGGGGTGTCCCAACTTAGCCCATCACAAGCTCTCACGGTCAACGAAGGATATTCCTTCTCCCAAGACAATCCGATCAGACTCGGCATCCCGGTTACAAGACATCCTCGACAATGGTAAAACAAGTCCAGCAACACCGCCCGAATGTGCCGACAAATCCCGATAGGAGCTGCACATATCTCGTTCTTAGGGCACACTCAGATAGGTCAAGCTATGAGTAAAACCAACCCTCAAATTGCCCCGAGGTGGCCCCGCAGGCTGCCCAGTTCGGACCAACACTCAGAGGAGCACTGGCCTAGGGGGGTTTAAATAAAGATGACCCTTGAGTCCACGGAATCCCAAGGGAAAAAGAGGCTAGGTGGCGAATGGTAAAACCAATGTTGGGCATTGCTGGAGGAGTTTTATTCAAGGCGAACTGTCAAGGGGTTCCCATTATAACCCAACCGTGTAAGGAACACAAAATCCGGGAACATAACACCGATATGACGGAAACTAGGGTGGCAAGAGTGGAACAAAACACCAGGCATAAGGCCGAGCCTTCCACCCTTTACCAAGTATATAGATGCATTAATATAAATAAGAGATATTGTGATATCCCAACAAAATATCCATGTTCCAACATGGAACAAACTCCAATCTTCACCTGCAACTAATAACGCTATAAGAGGGGCTGAGCAAAGCGGTAACATAGCCAAACAACGATTTGCTAGGACAAGGTGGGTTAGAGGCTTGGCTTAACAATATGGGAGGCATGATAAGCAAGTGGTAGGTATCGCAGCATAGGCATAGCAAAAGAGAGAGCATCTACCAAGCAAAGATAGAAGTGATTTCAAGGGTACGATCATCTTGCCTGCAAAGTTCTCAGAGTCGACTTGATCCTCGTAAGAGTACTCAATGGGCTCCTCGATCATGTACTCGTCTCTCGGCTCTACCCAAGCAAGAACAACAAACAAAAAGGAACACAATCAACCTCGTACAATGCTCAAGCAACATGATGTAAACATGGTATGATATGCGGGATGCGATAAGTGATGCATAGGCATGATTTGGAAAGGAATGATTGAACCTGGCCTCAACTTGGAAAACAAAGAGTGCCACTGGAAAGAGGAGTTGATTTCAGTTGAAATCGATATAAAGATCACCGGAATCGGATGCACGGTTTGGAAATGGCAAGCAAAACAAATATGGCACCGGTCTGCGATAAACAGCAAGTAGCCTTCTAAATGCATCAAGAACAACATGATAAAGCACTCCAACATGGCAACAAAATGCATGGCAGGGATCCACTCATGATGCTTGACAAAAGATGAACACTGAGCTACGGCTAATTCACTCATTAACAGGTTCAAACAAGCATGGAAAAAGTGCAAAAGATAACAGGTTACAGACTTAGTGAAATTAACAGCAAGTCAGGAATTTAACATCAGGAAGCAATCTTTAGAGCATGAAAACTACATGCTACAGGAACATATCATGGCAAAGTAAGGCATGACATGAAGCTACTCAAAGCATACAACAAAAGTCCCTTAGTGACCATGAGCCAAAAGGGATCAGAAAATACAATTGCAAGCATGTGAACATAGCAATTAATGAAAACAGATTCAGACTTGGTGAGAAATTGGAGCATGCAAAACAGATAACGAGTAGGCATATTTACAAGCTCGATGCACTCACTATGAGGCATTGCATGACAAACTAAGCATACACCCAGCAAATAGACATGGCATAGAAGCTAGAAATGGCAAGAACAACAACATAGCATGCACGGATCAACAACAACAAGCTCGGCAAAATTGCTAAACATGTTAACAATCTGCCAGGAACATTTTATAGCAAAAGTAGAGCTCGATTGACTCAAGCTAGGGTGCTCCATAATTGCAAACAAAGATATGGATGGATAGAGCACAACATTATCTACAAAACATCCTTACTGATCATGCTCAAAAGAGGCACGGATCACTAGGAAATAACATGAACATATGACATAAAAATAATAACAGGGCAAGGACTTCATGAAATTCTAAGTCCCTGAAATCAGCATCATTAAGTAAGCTACTTTGCATGCTTGTGCTAATCACCATGAAGATCACAAAAATACATGGCATACACCCCTGTAAAGATGGCATGGCATACTTCAAAATACATGTAGAGCTCAGGATCATAGCATGCACACATTAATCATGACAAAAATGACAAAAGTGCATTTGCTAAAACAGATCTGAAACTATCATCACATAGCCCTCTTCCAACAGCATTTCAGGCATCCAGATGAGCTCAAATGAAAATGACGCAATGAGATGAAATGATGTACTCTTCGAGACGAACATTCCGATATGCTACACGCATGAATCGGAGCAACGGTGATGAAGTTATGATGCGATGAAATATGCATAAAATTACTGGGATCTGGGGACTTAGAAGAATTTCGACCTCTCGGGGAAAGTCAACCTGGGACGAGGAGAAGCGGGATGGAGGGATCCGGATCTGGACAGGGGCGTTTGGTTCAGGGAATTGGTGGATTTGGTCCACCTTCCGGGATCTCGCCGAAGTGGAGGAAGACGTCGGCCGGGTGGCGCATTCCGGCGATGGCCGGCGACGAGGGGTGGTGCAGAGGGCCGCGGCGACCCGTGACGAGGCGGCGGAGGCGGTGGCCGGCTCGGGCCGTGCGGAACGGCGGAGCAAGGCGAGCTCCCGTGACGGCGTGGAGCGCTTGGGTGCGCCGGCGAGCTTGGTGGCGGCGGCGCGCGGTGGTCGACACCGGCGTACGGTGGCGGCGCGTTCCCGCTACGGCGGCGGACGGAGGCGAGGCGCCTCGGGCGCGGAAAACAGACGGCGACGAATGTGGGCTCGCGCGGGCCCGCGATGGGCTCCGCGGGCCGGCGCGGTGGAGGGGAGTGGCGGCGACAGGTGGCGGGTGGTGGTTGGTTGCGGCGGCGGTGATGCTGAGGTGGCGCACTCCCATTGGACGGGGCGATGTGGCGGCGGGGTGGACGCGTCCGCCGGCGGGCGGACATGTCCGGCGGCGCGAGAGGAGCGGGGGTTAGGGTTCATCCGCGAAAAAATCGGGGAGAGCCACATATATATGGGTAGAGGGAGCTAGGAGAGTCCAAATGAGGTGCGGTTTTCGGCCACGCGATCATGATCGAACAATCTAGATGATGGAGGAGATTTAGGTGGGTTTTGGGCCACTTTGGAGGGGTGTTTGGCTGCAACACACACACAAGGCCTTTTCGGTCCCTCGGTTAACCGTTGGAGTATCAAACGAAATCCAAATGGTACGAAACTTGACAGGCGGTCTACCGGTAGTAAACCAAGGCCGCATGACAAGTTTCGGTCCAATCCAAAAACGTTTAACACCCGCACACGAAAAGAGGTAGAAAGGGACACCGGATGACATGGAACCGTCGGATCGCAAAACGGACAACGGGGAAAATGCTCAGATGCATGAGATGAACACATATGCAAATGCAATGCACATGATGACATGATATGAGATGCATGACACGCAAGCAATAACAAGGCAACAACATCGAATAACTGGAAGACACCTGGCACATCGGTCTCGGGGCGTTACACTTCTTCAGCTCCTTCAACTCTTCAGGTCCAAGCTTGTAAGGACGTTTGCAAACAGGTTCCGTGCCAAGCTCAAGATCGATGATGAATTCAACTGGCCAGTGCGGAGGCATTCATGGAAGCTCTTTCGGAAAGACTTCTTGATATTCGCAAACGACTGGAATCTGCGAAATGGCATCCAGCTCACCCTTCTCATTGAGAGAAAACAATCGGATGGTATCATCACGAGCGGCAAAGACGATAACATCCTCAGACGAATGAGTCAATTGAATCTGCCTGGCAGCACAATCAAGGTGAGCCTTGTGCTTAGAAAGCCAATCCATTCCGAGAATAAGATCAATATCCGAGTCGCCCAGAACAATAGGAGAAGCTAGAAATTTGTAGTCGCCCAACGTGATAGTAACATCCGAGACGCAGATATTAGCTATCATTTGCTTGCCCGGGGACACGACTGATAAGGATCTTTGCAAATGCTGATAATCGCAGTCATACTTTGATGCAAAAGATTTAGAAATGAAACAATGCGATGCACCATTGTCAAAAAGAACTTTTGCAGGAACATCGTTAACAGGAAGGTTACCCATGATGACATCTGACGAGTCCTCTGCCTGAGCTGCGTTCATCATGTTGACTTTGGCGTGCTTGGGATTATGCTTGACCACTACGGTGCTGGCAGACCTCACAGGAGGAGGAGGAAGACGCCTCTGATTGAAGCATTTGTTGGCATAGTGACCCTTCTGCTGACACTTGTTGCACGTGACCTCCGAGAGCGGACAATGATACGGAGCACTTAATCTTGGAGCATGAGACGAAGTCTTGTTCTGAAAGCCTGGGTTGGGGGGGGGGGAAGATCCATTGCCACCTTTTCTCTTCTGCTGATAAGGCTGACGAAACGGAGGAGGAGGCAACCAATACTTTTGCTGCTTAGTAGCCACTTGAGTTGAGGAAGAAGGAGTTGCATCTCTGACTCGCTTCTTGGAAGCATCGCACTTAAGCTGAGCAGCCTCTTGTTTCAGTGCCATGTTGTAAAACTCATCGTACTTTTGTGGCTCGAAAAGCACGAGAGCAAGTTGAAGATCTTCTCTGAGGCCACCTCTGAACTGATATATCATGCTCTTCTCGCCGGGGACGTCCTGCTTGGCAAAACGAGCGAGCTTCTGGAACATGATGTTATACTGGTAAACAGACAAGCTGCCTTGCTTCAGGTTGCGGAATTCCTCACGCTTGCTCTCAACAACACTCTGAGGAATGTGGTGAGCTTTGAAGTCTTGACAGAATTCATCCCAGGTAATCACACGGCCTCCTCTGGAATCTTTGTATTGTTGATACCACTCTGCAGCTTGGTCTTTGAGTTGGAACGAGGCAAACTTGACAAAGTCCTCAGGCCTAACATTGCTGCACTCGAAATGCTTGCAGATATCCACGAGCCAATCATCAGCGTCTGTTGCCTCGACACAGTTATTGAAAGTCTTTGGCTGGTTAGCGAGGAACTGGTTGAGTGTAGCAAACTGATCTGATTGTTGCCATGGCCTTGGTTGCGCTCTTGCAAAATTTGCATGATCAGCTGCGTGTTTGCATTGGTAGCGGCCATCACAGCTTAACATGCCTCCGGAGGTGGAGGTGGTGGTGGCGGTTCAGGATTGTTACGCATTGGAGGAGCCATCCTGAAGAGGGTGACATCCGTTAGCATCTTGAAAGACATATATTCAAGCTGAATCAAATGGATCGAAATTGCAACATATAGTCTTAACATCCGAACAAAATGAACGAATGCATTCCAATTGAAATGGTCACATTTCCATAAATTGAGAAGCCACTTAGATAGAGGTAGAAGAATAAAACAACAAGGTACGGACAAGAACAAATACTTGGTGAGTATTACCCAATCACAAACCAAATATCCGCGGAAGAAAAACTAGAGCTACATGAATTCCCACCTATGAAACTCCCGAACCTTTCCTGTTATGCAATCAGGTGTTGGGGATACAGGGGAAGCATAATATCTCACCCAAAGCTAGCAAATCCTACATCCAGCTGTATCCATCCTTCAACACATAACCAAGAAACCTTCGGAAATCATTTACCTCAACCTTCGAAAAGCATCCGTTATATGAGTTATGGCAATACTCCCGAACTCCCGCCCCAGTACTGGGTGGCGTCGAGGTTATCTCACCAACAATTGCATAAAAGAGATTTTCGATGTCGGCGAAACTCAGGTATTCCAGAATTGCAACGATAAAATTGTGACGACAACACCTCGGAGCTCAACTCCCCGGGACACTGCCACAACCCCTAAATGTCAGGAGGCACCAAGAACAATGTTCTCATCACAAAACCATCAGAACGATTCCAAGATACCCGCATGATCCTAAAAAAAATTTAGTGAAATTTGAGAAGAGAAGAGTCAAAACTCTACGTCAGGATGCCTCACCAGAGCGACGAAGGGACTGAGGAGTAAAAAGAATCCTACTCTCCGATATATATAATCCTAAATGACTCAAAACATTTTTCTAGACTCAACAACGCCAACGATTCGATCAAGCAGGGGGCTCCTAAAGTCGGGGAAGGCTCTGATTACCAACTTGTAACGCCCACGATGCGGCTATAGCTCCCACATGTCGAAGCACGACTTAGAGGCATAACCACATTGTAAGCAATGTCGCAAGTGAGGTAATCTTCACAACAACCCATGTAATGATTAAGGGAAAAGATACATAGTTGGCTTACACTCGCCACGTCACACAATAGCATAAATATCATTACATTCATCCAGTTACACTCAAGGTCCGACTACGGAACCAAAATAAAGAACAACCCCAACTGCGACAAAGTCCCCGATCGCCCCAACTAGGCACCACTACTGATCGTCTGGAAAAGAAACATAGTATCGTCCTGAGTCGTCATCGAACTCCCACTTGAGCTTAGTCGAATCTCCTGGAGCGGTATCATCGGTCCCTGCATCTGGTTTTGGAAGTAATCTGTGAGTCACAGGGACTCAGCAATCTCACACCCTCGCGATCAAGACTATTTAACCTTATAGGAAGGGTAAAAGTATGAGGTGGAGCTGCAGCAAGCGACTAGCATATATGGTGGCTAACATACGCAAAAGAGAGCGAGAAGAGAAGGCAAAGGCACGGTCGATGAACTATGATCAAGAAGTGATCCTAGAACAACCTACGTTCAAGCATAACTCGAGACCGTGTTCTCTTCCCGGACTCCGTCAAAAAGAGACCATCACGGCCACACACTCAGTTGATTCATTTTAATTAAGTTAAGTTTAAGGTTATCTACAACCGGACATTAACAAATTCCCATCTGCCCATAACCGCGGGCACGGCTTTCGAAAGTTCAAATCCCTACAGGGGTGTCCCAACTTAGCCCATCACAAGCTCTCACGGTCAACGAAGGATATTCCTTCTCCCAAGACAATCCGATCAGACTCGGAATCCCGGTTACAAGACATCTCGACAATGGTAAAACAAGTCCAGCAAAGCCGCCCGAATGTGCCGACAAATCCCGATAGGAGCTGCACATATCTCGTTCTCAGGGCACACTCAGATGAGCGCTCCGTAGAACTAAAACCAAACCTCGAGTTTCCCCGAGGGGGTGCTGCAAAGGGCTCTAGTTTGGACCAACACTCAGAGGAGCACTGGCCCGGGGGGGTTTAAATAAAGATGACCCTCGGGCTCCGGAAACCCAAGGGAAAAAGAGGCTAGGTGGCGAATGGTAAAACCAAGGTTGGGCCCTTCTGGAGGAGTTTTATTCAAGGTGAACTGTCAAGGGGTTCCCATTATAACCCAACCATGTAAGGAACGCAAAACCAAGGAACATAACACCGGTATGACGGAAACTAGGGCGGCAAGAGTGGAACAAAACACCAGGCATAAGGCCGAGCCTTCCACCCTTTACCAAGTATATAGGTGCATTAAAATAGACAAGATATAATAATGATATCCCAACAATGAACATGTTCCAACAAGGAACAAACTCCAATCTTCACCTGCAACTAGCAACGCTATAAGAGGAGCTGAGCAAAGCGGTAACATAGCCAAACAACGGTTTGCTAGGACAAGGTGGGTTAGAGGTTTGACATGGCAATATAGGAGGCATGATAAGCAATTGGTAGGTATCGTAGCATAGGCATAGCAATAGAGCGAGCATCTAGCAAGCAAAGATAGAAGTGATTTCGAGGGTATGGTCATCTTGCCTGCAAAGTTCTTCAAGTTGACGTTAGCTTGATCCTCGTAAACATACTCAACGGGCTCCTCGATCACGTACTCGTCTCTCGGCTCTACCCAAGCAAGAACAACAAGAAAAGGGAGACACAATCAACCACGTGCAATGCACAAACAACATGATGCAAAACATGTCATGATATGCGGGGTGCGATATGTGATGCATATGCATGATTTGGAAAGGAAAGATTGAACCTAGCCTCAACTTGGAAATCCAAGAGTGCCACTGGAAACGGGAGTTGATTTCGGTCGAAATCGATATAAAGATCACCGGAATCGGATGCACGGATTGGAATGGCAAGCAAAACAAATATGGCACCGGTCTGCGATTAACATCACGAGGCCATCTAAATGCATCAAGAACAACATGCTACAACACTCTAACATAGCAACAAAATACATGGCAAGGATCCACTCAAGATGCTTGACAAAAGATGAACACTGAGCTACGGCTAATTCACTCAATAGCAGGTTCAAACAAGCATGGCAAAAGTGCAAAAGATATCAGGTTTCAGACTTAGTGAAATTAACAAGTCAGGAAATTAACATCAGGAAGCAATGTTTAGAGCAAGATAACAACATGCTACAGGAAAATATCATGGCAAAGCAAGGCATGGCATGAAGCTACTCAAAACATACAACAAAAGTCCCTTACTGACCATGAGCCAAAAGGGATCAAAAAATACAATGGCATCCATGTGAACATAGCAATTAACGTTAACAGATTCAGACTTAGCAGAAAACTAGAACATGGCAAAACAGATATCAAGTAGGCATGTTTACAAGCTCGATGCACTTACCACAAGGCATTGCATGACAAACTAAGCATACACC
This sequence comes from Triticum urartu, assembly GCF_003073215.2. Classification (NCBI taxonomy): domain Eukaryota; kingdom Viridiplantae; phylum Streptophyta; class Magnoliopsida; order Poales; family Poaceae; genus Triticum; species Triticum urartu. Next base: position 452,037,627 of record NC_053024.1, on the reverse strand, counting down.
CAGCAAGTAGACATGGCATAGAAGCTAAACATGGCAAGAACAACAACATAGCATGTATGGATCCACTACAACAAGCTCGGCAAAAATGCTTAACATGTAAACATTCTGCCAGGAACATTTTATAGTAAAAGTAGAGCTCGATTGACTCAAGCTAGGGTACTCCATAAATGCAAACAAAGATAGAGAACCCCAATATCTACAAAACATCCTTACTGGTTATGATCAAAAGAGGCACGGATCACTCGGTAGCAACATGAATACATGGCATAAAAATAATGACAGGTCCAAGACTTCGAATATTTCTAAGTCCCTGAAATCAGCAACATTAAGAGGGCTACTTTGCATGCTTGTGCTAGTCACCACAGAGATCACAAAAATACATGGCATACACCCCTGTAAAGATGGCATGGCATACTTCAAAACTCATGTAGAGCTCAATATCATAGGAGGCACACATCAATCATGGCAAAAATGAAAAATGAGCAATTGCTTATAAGAGACTGAAACTGTAATAAACTAGCACTCTTCCAACAGCATTTAGGGAATCAAGATGAGCTCAAATGAACATGATGCAATGATATGAAATGAAGTACTCGTCGAGATAAACATTTCGATATGCTATACGCACGAATCGGAGCAACGGTTGCAGAGTTATGACATGCGGAAAAATGCTAAAAATATCTGAGATTAGGTCAAAAAGTCAACCGATCCGAATCCTAGATCTGGATCGAGCGCGATCTTCGAGGTTTGCCCCCGGGGTACTGTTCGCCGGAGAGGAGACCTGAGGTCGCCGGACTTGGAGAGGGCGTCGAGGGGCAGCGAGGAGAAGGCTGGACGGCGAGGCGGCGGCGTCGGCGGCGGGGAAGACGTCCGCGGGGCGGCGCGCGGTGAGCCGGAGACGACGGCAGCGGTCGCCGGCATTGGGGAGGCGCGGCGGCCGGCGAAGGTGCGGTGGAGGGTGGTGGATGGCTCGGTGGCAGCGCGCGCGATGGAGAGGAGCGGCGCGGGGCGCGGCCGGATGGGCCTCGGGAGGGCCCGGCCTGGGCTCTCCGGGCCGGCGATGTGGGCGCGGGGCGCGGGTGAGTCGCGTCGCGACACGTGGCGGCGGCAGGGGCAGGTCGGACGTGTCCGGCCTGGCGGACTTCGTCCGGCGGCGCGAGGAGGGGGAAGCTAGGTTAGGGATCCGGATTTCGGGGGAGAGGGACCTTTATATAGAGGTAGAGGGAGCTAGGAGGCTCCAAATTGAGCACGGTTTGCGGCCACACGATCGTGATCAGACGGCTTAGGTGATGGAGGAGGTTTAGATGGGTTTTGGGCCACTTTGGAGGGGTGTTGGGCTGCAACACACACGAGGCCTTCTCGGCTCCTCGGTTAACCGTTGGAGTATCAAACGAAGTCCAAATGGCACGAAACTTGACAGGCGGTCTACCGGTAGTAAACCAAGGGTGCTTGGCAAGTCTCGGTCCAATCCGAGAACGTTTAATACCCGCACACGAAAAGAGGTAGAAAGGGGTACTGGAGGACATAGGAGCGCCGGAATGCAAAACGGACAACGGGGAAAATGCTCGGATGCATGAGACGAACACGTATGCAAATGCAATGCACATGATGACATGATATGAGATGCATGAAAAAGACAAAACAACACGAAGGCAAAACCCGACAACGAGGAAATATCATAACTTAGTGCCGGAAATGGCAAGAGTTGGAATACAAATATGACAGGTTACATACGGGGTGTTACAAATATTTAGCACACACTGCTTCATCCATGTCCAACATCTCCATCGCCATCTCATAACTCTCCACCCATGAATCCAGTTGCAAATCGGCGGTGTAATTGGGCACCTTACGAGGTCCCTTAAAATCCTTGGGCAGTCGTACATTACGCAAAGCGGGGGTAAGACACGGCACCCCTAAAGACCTGAAGACCACGTCGGGCTCCACTGAGGTGGTAGGGCGAACCGGAGTAGGTTGACGAGCGGCGTGCAGAGCTGCCAACTCGGCTTCTCAACGTGCACGACCATGATCCAGCACATCATGCGCATTAGCGCCACCACCTGCCGGGTTGTGTCCTCGCGGCGAGTTACGGTGACGTGCACTGCTTGATAGGCCGGTTCATCCTCAACGTGCCTGCTGTAGCTTCGACTCGGACGAGGGGTGGAATGAATCCTCTCGCGACTATGCGAATAAGCCTGCTGCTGGTTTAAAGCTGTTTGGAGGAGCTCTCTAGCCCGTCGTGTCTCAATCGCCACTGGTGACTCGCCGTCAGTTGGGAGGGCTGCCAATCGTGAAGCGGTGGCCACAATGTTGTCCAATGGGTTGGTGTAATGCCCCGAGGGCGTCAGAACATACTGCAACACAACGCTGTTCTGACGAGGCGGGTTCATCGTGCGTGGTTGAACCGGTGCTCCTGTTCCCAGCGCCTCCGTCCGGTTTACCACTAGCTGGTTACTTGTTCTGGATCCTGGCGTGTTGAAGAGATTTCTTGACTCATAACCCGGCGGGAGGTGCGACCGGTATCTCCTTCTCATGACCTCATCTGAGGCATTCTGGTCCAACCTAAGCCGGTAGGCCTGAGCTTCCAACCTGGCCTGTTCTGTAGCCATCCTGGCGTTCTCTGCTGCCAGGTCCGCTTTAGCCTGAGTTATCTGATCTTTCACCTTTGCAATCTCCGCATTGTGCTGATCTCGGGCTGTCGCGTCCACCTCCGCGGCCATCAATGTTGCCAAAGCGTCGAACAAATCAGACAAAACCTGAGCGGGAGGCGGCGCAGAGCCCCCTGCTCCTGCTGGCATTGCTGTTGCTGAACCGGAGAACATCGTCGCGGCAGTAGAAGAGTGTTGCGCCGGTTGTGTGCCGACCATGAAGACCGTGACCCGGCTTGGCAGATCGAGAGGGTCCGGAATACTGTTGCCATCAGAACTCCCACTAATCCGGCCGTCCTGCAGCTGATATAGCGACTCGGTTTCCTTGGTCGAAGACTCGTCATCAGAACGGACAACGGCTTCCCCATCAGATGTCGGTCCATCCTCATATTCCGCTCCATGGATGACACCTACGAAAACATGCCTTGGTGCGGGCTGAACCAGGGTAAGGCTTGCACGCTGAGCTGTCTCGATGATGTCGGCGCAGGTGTCCGGCTCAGGGCCCGGTTCGCCGATCTTTCCGATGAAGGCGTGAATTCCGCCAAAGGGGACCCGGTACCCGTATTCCACTGAACCGGCCTCGGGACCCCATCTTGCGTCGTCGATGTAGAGCTTGCCGTGACGACTCTTCGTCATCTGGTCCATAGCATATCCCTTGAGTCCTTCGAAGCTGCCCTTCAAGAACTCGAAACCATCGTGCGATAGCCCCATGGTGGGCGCCAACTGTCGTGAGGTTGTCACGGCAGATGTCCTTGTGAAAGGACTTAGTCATGGAGCCATCGCTACGGGTTAGCTTAAAGGGGTTAAAACGGACAAGGGAGACGAGGATTTTTATACTAGTTCGGCCCCTTCGATGAAGGTAAAAGACTTTGTCTAGTTGTGTTGGTATTGCTAGGGTTTCGATGACCAGGGAGCGAATCTGCTTTGCCCAGCTCTCGAGTTGTTGTGTCTTGTCCCTAAACCGCTGCCGGGTCATCCCTTTATATACATAGGTTGACGCCCGCCGGTTTATAGAGTCCCGAGGCCGGATCATAATCGTGTCTGGCTTGGTCTCTATCCTTCCTATTTTACAATGCAAGTTACATAATAAGGTCGGTTTACATCTACAGGCCTTAACTTGCCTTCGGGCCTTGGGCCTTCGTAAAGCGCCATCATTCTTAGGTCCTCATGGGCTTCTAATCTTCATAAAGTTAATCCGGCTACTCCTGGCCGGTTTACGTCCAGTAGTAATATCCCCAACACCACAGGATATGTGTTTTTCTTGGAGCGTCTTGTATGCTTTGAGTCTTTGCTTTTTAGTTTACCACAATCATCCTTGCTGTACACAACTTTTGGGAGAGACACACATGAATTGGAATTTATTAGAATACTCTATGTGCTTCACTTATATCTTTTGAGTTGGATAATTTTTCTCTAGTGCTTCGCTTATATCTTTTAGAGCACGACGGTGGTTCTATTTTATAGAAATAATTGATCTCTCATGCTTCACGTATATCATTCTGAGAGTCCTTTAGAACAACATGGTAATTCACTTTGGTTATAAATTTTAAATGCTAAGAGAAGTTGGATGCTTGATAGTTGTTTTGAGATATAAATGTGGTAATATTAGAGGTGTGCTAGTTGAGTAATTGTGAAATTGATGAATACTTGTGTTGAAGTTGGCAAGTCCCGTAGCATGCACGTATGGTAAACGTTATGTGACAAATTTGAAGCATGAGGTGTTCTTTGATTGCTTTCCTTATGAGTGGTGGTCGGGGACGAGCGATGGTCTTTTCCTACCAATCTATCCCCCCTAGGAGCATGCGCGTAGTGCTTGGTTTTGATGACTTGTAGATTTTTGCAATAAGTATGTGAGTTCTTTATGACTAATGTTGAGTCCATGGATTATACGCACTCTCACCCTTCTATCATTGCTAGCCTCTTCGGTACCGTGCATTGCCCTTTCTCACCTTGAGAGTTGGTGCAAACTTCGCCGGTGCATCCAAACCCTGTGATATGATACGCTCTATCACACATAAGCCTCCTTATATCTTCCTCAAAACAGCTACCATACCTACCTATTATGGCATTTCCATAGCCATTCCGAGATATATTGTCATGCAACTTTTCACCGTTCCATTTATTATGACACGCATCATCATTGTCATATTGCTTTGCATGATCATGTAGTTGACATCGTATTTGTGGCAAAGCCACCATGCTTAATTTTTCATACATGTCACTCTTGATTCATCGCAATCCTGGTACACCGCCGGAGGCATTCACATAGAGTCATATTTTGTTCTAAGCATCGAGTTGTAATTTTTGAGTTGTAAGTAAATAAAAGTGTGATGATCATCATTAGAGCATTGTCCCATGTGAGGAAAGGATGATGGAGACTATGATTCCCCCACAAGTTGGGATGAGACTCCGGACGAAAAAAGGAGGCCATAAAAAAGGAAAAGAAGGCCCAAACAAAAAAATGGAGAAAAAGAGAAAAGGGACAATGTTACTATCCTTTTTCCACACTTGTGCTTCAAAGTAGCACCATGATCTTCATGATAGAGACTCTCTTATTTTGTCACTTTCATATACTAGTGGGAATTTTTCATTATAGAACTTGGCTTGTATATTCCAATGATGGGCTTCCTCAAATGCCCTAGGTCTTCGTGAACAAGCAAGTTGGATGCACACCCACTTAGTTTCTTTGATGAGCTTTCATATATTTATAGCTCTAGTGCATCCGTTGCATGGCAATCCCTACTCCTTGCATTGACATCAATCGGTGGGCATCTTCATAGCCCATTGATTAGCCGCATCAATGTGAGACTTTCTCCCTTTTTGTCTTCTCACACAACCTCAATCATCGTATTCTATTCCATCCATAGTGCTATGTCCATGGCTCGCGCTCATATATTGCGTGAAAGTTGAAAGAGTTTGAAAAGGCTAAGTATGAGACAATTGTGTGTCTTGTCATCGGGGTTGTGCATGATGGGAGCATTTTGTGTGACGAAAATGAAGCATGGCCAAACTATATGACTTTGTAGGGATAAGTTTTCTTTGGCTATGGTATTTTGATAAGACATAATTGCTTGATTAGCATACTTCGAGTATTACTACTTTTATGTCAACAATAAACTTTTATCTTGAATCTTTCAGATCTGAACATTCATGCCACAATAGAGAAAAATACATTTAAGAACTTGCTAGAAAGCATTCCACATCAAAAAAATTGTTTTTATCATTTACCTACTCGAGGACGAGCATGAATTAAACTTGGGGATGCTTGATACGTCTCCAAGGTATCTATAATTTTTTATTGTTCCATGCTATTATATTATCTGTTTTGGATGTTAATGGGATTTATTTTACACTTTTATATTATTTTTAGGACTAACCTATTAACCCAAGGCCCAGTGCAAATTGTTGTTTTTTGCCTATTTCAGTGTTTCGCAGAAAAGGAATATCAAACTGAGTCCAAATGGAATGAAACCTTCGGGAGCATGATTTTTGGAACAAACGTGATCCATAGGACTTGGAGTGGACGTCAAGAAACGGACTAGGAGTCCACGAGGCAGGGGGCGCGCCCTGCCCCCTCGTGGGCCCCTCATGGCTCAACCGACCTACTTCTTCCTCCTATATATGTTCACATACCCCGAAAACATCCAAGAGCACCACAAAACCCTATTTCCACCGCCGCAACCTTCTGTACCCAAGAGATCCCATCTTGGGGCCTTTCCGGAGCTCCACCGGAGGGGGCATTGATCACGGAGGGCCTCTACATCAACTCCATGGCGCCTTCGATGATGTGTGAGTAGTTTACTTCAGACCTTCGGGTCCATAGTTATTAGCTAGATGGCTTCTTCTCTCTCTTTGGATCTCAATACAAAGTTCTCCTCGATCTTCTTGGAGATCTATTCGATGTAACTCTTTTTTGCGGTGTGTTTGTCGAGATCCGATGAAATGTGGGTTTATGATCAAGTCTATCTATGAACAATACTTGATTCTTCTCTGAAATCTTTTATGCATGATTGGTTATCTTTGCAAGTCTCTTCGAATTATCAGTTTGGTTTGGCCTACTAGATTGATCTTTCTTGCAATGGGAGAAGTGCTTAGCTTTGGGTTCAATCTTGTGGTGCTCGATCCCAGTGACAAAAAGGGAAACGACACGTATTGTATTGTTGCCATCGAGGATAAAAAAATAGTGTTTATATCATATTGCTTGAGTTTATCCCTCTACATCATGTCATCTTACCTAAGGTGTTACTCTGATCTTATGAACTTAATACTCTAGATGCATGCTAGATAGCGATCGATGTGTGGAGTAATGGTAGTAGATGCAGGCAGGAGTCAGTCTACTTGTCACGAACGTGATGCCTATATACATGATCATGCCTAGATATTCTCATAATTATTCGCTTTTCTATCAATTGTTCGACAGTAATTCGTTCACCCACCGTAATACTTATGCTATCTTGAGAGAAGCCACTAGTGAAACATATGGCCCCGGGTCTATTTTCCATCATATAAGTTTCCAATCTATTTTATTTTGTAATCTTTACTTTCAATCTATATCATAAAAATACCAAAATATTTATCTTATCATTATTATCTCTATCAGATCTCACTCTCGTAAGTGACCGTGAAGGGATTGACAACCCCTTTATCGCGTTGGTTGCGAGGTTCTTATTTGTTTGTGTAGGTACGAGGGACTTGCGTGTGGCCTCCTACTGGATTGATACCTTGATTCTCAAAAACTGAGGGAAATACTTACACTACTTTGTTGCATCAGCCTTTTTTCTTTAAGGGAAAACCAACACAGTGCTCAAGAGGTAGCATGGTGCGCAGGGAGAGCGACTTACGGAGAGAGTTTTCATCCGACTTAATTTAAACGTTTTCCTTATTCTATTCCTGGTTTTCCACCCAACTGTCTGGCAGCGACGTGACCCAGTACTCCTAAATTCCCACCACACGGCCGAGGCACGGGCATGTCCCACAAAAAACTACAACTGAACACAATTTTTTTTAAACGAAGGAAATTTTTTTGCCTCATTCATTGATTAAGAAGAAGAGAGTTGCTTCGTTAATTTACGAAAAACTAGGCGAAAACCGTTACATGCTTGGCCCCGAAGGACAACCAAGCCACAACCTCATGATACAAGCGGACTACTCCTAAACCATAAGACCACAAGACCACAAAGAAAGATAGACAAACGCCCCCATCACACCACCCCTACAATCCGCTTGCACATGAAATTCAACTTCACAAGTGATCCCCCACATATCGAAGGTAACTAGAGGACCCAACATCAGCAAAGGCCACGGACCTGAGCACACCTGTGATGACATGTCCAGACACCGAGAGTTATCCATCAAGCAACTGCCAACACCTTTTCTATAGCGCCACTCTTCTTGCTTGTGCACTTGTTTGATTTCTCCTTCAAGATGACAGGACGAGAGCTAGCACCACCACTTTTCTTATCCTTGATGGCCTTCTCCTTGAGGAGACACCCAATCTTCTTGCCGGATCCAGGGTTAGCAGCGTCCAAGGTAGCGAGGGAATCGCAAATCTCTTTCGCTATGAGAGCCCCAGGCACACGATCCATTGCTCTGGGTGCGAAACCACATCACCTACAGGAACCACGCGCCCAATGGACTCGGACGAGCAAGACATTGCAACATCCGAATCCCCCTTCTCCTTGAAGTCGAGCATCTGGCTGGGCTCGAGGGGTGGTAATGGCCGTAATGCCACAACCGAGATCTCGAGGGGGTCCACCTTCAGTTGCTCGATGGACAGAGGCGGAGTCGACTCCCCACACAGCTCCAGAAGCTCGGGCATGATCTGTAGCACCGAAGCCACAACCACATCAATGCACGAACCCTCAGAGGCAGATAACGGCGATCTGACCCCAGCACGAGAAACATCCATGACGCCCATCTCCATTCTCGTCCTCAAGGTTGACATCGGGCCCAACCAGGGGGTGCGAGAGCCCACTCAGAACAGCCTCAGCTCGCTCAAGAAAGTTCCCCATCTGAAGCATCCAACCTTGCATGGAGTCAACGACATCGCGCAGAGGTCAAACCGTTTCCTCGAGTCGAAAGGAAGCCATGTTGAGGAGCTCAGAGCACAGCAGCTCTGCTTGTCCCTCCATGGCGGACCACAACGACACATCTACCATGGCCACAGAGGCAACAGGAGCAGAAACAATGGATGCCCAAGAATCACGACGAAACGTCTTGGGGAGGAGTAGGGCTTCTATCTAGGCTTGGCGAGGAGCCGGAGCTTCACGATGCCCGGCGACGGGGCAGGTCAAAGGCGATGTGGCAAGACTTGCCAACAAGCTGAGCGGACGCTGACATCCGCGTGCGCTGTGGCCGTTCTCAAGGCACCGGGAGCACCTAAAGGGGTCTTTGCAATCCGCTGCATGATGCCCATGAAAAAGGCATCTACAACATCAACCACGAAGCCAAGCCGGAAGGGGACGAGGAACCACTGCAGGAGCCGGCGGCGTTGAATGACACAGGCCTCGCCGCGGCAAAACCTTCCGCCAACCCCCACAAGCCTCTGCCTCATGCACCACGCACGGCGAGCGGGCGGAACTGAACACAATTAGCCCGGCAACTGAAAAACTATAACTGAACACAAGTAGTCTGCCCGTGAAAAAACTACAAACAGTGAAGCAAACAACCCAGCAAGAACAAACGAGGTTTCATCAAATAAATTACTCCATCAGCGTTGATCAGGACGCCAAAATGGTAGCCAATGCCATTGCGTTGTCTTGTGAACCAGTTAAGAGCAGCACTGTGTTGATTTGTTCAGCGCCATCCCGCGTGATGGAGCTGGCCACAACTGATTGTAATACTTTGCTTTGCTCTAGGGTGTTACAAAAGAAAAAAAGGTCTACGAACTTGGCCAGTCATACCCTGTTGTGGATGTAGACGTCATCAACAAAGACAAAGTACACAAACTCTAGTCAGCTCAGCCAGAATTGTGTTCATAGCACTGAAGATGAAGGATAACATACTGCAACGCAGGAAGGGTTCCAACTGCACCGGGAAGCGACCTGACAAAACTCCACATCAATCTGGCAAAGAGCATCTCTAGTCTAGATAAAATGTGGTTAACTTTTTCAAACTCTGCAAGACGTTAAAGGATTTAGTCAAAGAAAAAGATGATCTTCAAAGCCGAAGCTGCCTTCCAGACGTCCCTGAAATGCAAATATTTCACCAATAATCATTCTGACGCTTCCAGCGCCCAGGAGACGAGCAGGAGGCAGCAAATGAAGAATGAGCGAGGCATCAACAGAAAGTGGTGTAAGAAGCAGCTCCTGTTAGATGAGTTAGGTCTTACTGTTACAAGAAAGCAGCTCACTATCGAGTAGAACTCACGAGGATGATCTGAAACTAGTCTCGAGACACACAAGTGAGAAAGAAGAGAGAAAAGAGAAAAAAAAAGGAAAACCAACATACTTCAAAACTATAGAAGCGCATCGACCTCCCCTTCTTGGCGCTCAAGAAGGTAGCTCAGCTGGTCTGTTTGCTTCATGGCCCATGCCAAGGTGCGCGGATAGCCTAGAAGACGCTTCTTCTACAGAAGCACAGACCTACATCTTAGTAGCTGTGCTGCCACATGTGGTGTGATGGCTGAGACGGGGGAGTCTGGGAGCTGTTCAGGCTTCCCTCCGCAGAGTTCTGCGGGTGCTCCTGCTGCATACCATTCTGCGACTGGTAGAAGCTCGGGTACCCAAGACCACCGTACTGAGAGGGCTGTTGCACCTCACGGAAGCCACCCTGCTCGCTCTGGCCCTGGAAGCCGTAAAAGTTACCAGGTGGAACAGCTGAAACAGCTCTTGAACCAGCAGCTCCATGAAGCCACATCGCTGAGTTGTCGCTCTGAAAAGAGCCACAGATGAACGCCCCAGAATGAAATGAGCAAATCCTCAGTGGTACAGAACAAGTATGCCAGAATTTCAAAAGCTAGACGAAAGAATGTAGCACCCTTTACCTGCTGTAGGGCCATGTAGTGATTGGCCTCTTTGAACTGTGAACTTAAAGCTTCATCAATCCCCATAGTCGTGGCAGGGGAGGCACTCTGGTTTTGGCCAAAATTCGGTATATTACTTGAGCTTCCAAAGCCTCCATAACCAGAGACTGCTGATGAATGTTGTGGTGGGCTCGTGACAGGAAGGCCACTCTTGTACTGCGGCATCGAGTATTTCATAGCAGATCCAGGCACTGCAGCAGCACCACCATCAGATTGATGGAAAGGTCCATTACTTGAATACGCTTGCTGGAAGGCTGGTGGTGGTACATAGTAGTTTTGAGGCAAGTATGGATAGCCGACTAAACTGGCAAAAGGCCCCAGGGGTAGAGTTGGCTGAGAGTACGGATGTAAAGATAATTGCTGAGGTTGAGGTAGCCCTGATGGAATGCTCGTACTGGGAGGATTTTGTGTAGATTGAGTGTTGGAGAAACCCCCTTGGTTTAAATTCTGCAAGAATATTCACAAAAAACTGAAACTCAGAAAAACAGAAGTTCAAACAGCAGCACCTAAATGTTAATGACACACGCCATGATAGTGTTATTTCTCTTTTCTATTCTTGACCACCTCTCTTCACTTCACACTGGAGCTGCCCCGTCATATTGCAGAAGATTAGAAGAACATCCAAAACAATATAGAAGAACCTTCCAGTTGGAAATTTGGTACCAACGAAGATATTATGCTTATGCCTACCAAAATATTTTATGAAATCACTACTACATTCATTGTCCAAAATAAGTTCCACAAAATGATCAATATAAGTTCCACACAGAAAAGATGCATCTTCGCACACTACTACATTCATTGCCCAAAATAAAGGGCGTGACTTCTTTCTAAACTTCTGAACTAAAACTATTACATCTGACTTACTTCAGAACAAGCGCACCAACATAAAAGAGGAAACGATGCAAAGATTGTAGTTACCTCTTGCATGGAGATTGGGTAACTGGTAGTTGGCACAGCTGGGTTATATTTCATAGCTGACTGTGCTGATAAAAACGGTGAAAAGTCAAAATCCCGGTGCTGGGTAAGATTTGACCCCAAGAAGTTGCTTTGCGGAGTGTTAGCTTGCTGTGCCTGTAAGTGTAAAACAGAAGGAAAATTAGGAGAAAGGCAATACAACAAAGAAATACAATCCCATCCCACTCACTACTGTAAGAAATTCGTTGCCGAGTTTGAGAGGATTGATTTAATTTCAGATGCCTTCATATATTAACAATCACATTGTCCAGGAACCAGCACAATTAAGGTAAAGAGAAGTCGTACATAAATATAACCAGAGCAGCATGCAACAAAAAATATACATTTTACGCCATTCACCAAGCAGACACAGATTCTACTCCATCCGTTCCAAAATAATTGAAGTTCTATGATCTTTCATTTTTCTAAGTCATTAAAGTTGACTAAAGTCTAGAAAAATCAGCAACTATCTACAATATCACATATATATAATATGAAAATATATTTCATAACGAATTTAATGAAGTAAATTTGGTTTTGTAGATGTTGATGTATTTTTATATAGACTTGGTCAAACTTAATGAAATTTGACTTAGGACAATCCTAGAACTTCAATTATTTTGGAACGGAGGGAATACATCATTATATATCTTTTGCTAACTTATAAGTTGGAGTTGGTGGTTGCAGTGTCACACCTCCTACCTCTCCACTGTGCAACGCCCCTACTAACCTTACAAATCAAACTGGGCTCACATCTGATTGTGATTAACCAACAAATAAAGCTTCACAATATTCTCAACCTAAAAGACTAGCTCGAGTACGTATGTAGCACCATCCCCTCAGTTATCCATGCCACAACACCGAAATCCTCTTCTTTGGTCCTTCACTGTGCAACGCCCCTACTAACCTCACAAATCAAAGTGGGCTCACATCTGATTGTGATTAACCAACAAATAAAGCTTCACAATATTCTCAACCTAAAAGACCAGCTCGAGTAAGTATGTAGCACCATCCCCTCAGTTATCCATGCCACAACACCGAAATCCTCTTCTTTGGTCCTTCACTGAGCCCACAGAGTGCAATCAACAGCTCTCTCGACCCTTTGTCGAGCACTAGAGCAACATTGATCTGGGCGAGGATGCACGCCAGAGAGAAGGCAGATGAGACACTCCCCTACTTTGAGCCATCACTACTAACAGATCTGCAAATGTATGTATATATCAATAGTGCAAGAACCTCCTAGCGGAGTGGAAGTGAAGGAAGAAGCCTGGGTATGTTGCTTGTTCCAAACATCAGCAAGGTATCTCAAATCACTAATTCGCATGGCCCTGCATTACTATTTCTTGCACAAGCATCGATCTCTAAAGAAGAGAATAACATATATCTCGAATTCTTGATAATTTGGTTGTCGATTGATGGATTTTAGGCCGATTGCAAACTGATTTTCTTCAATTTTGAGACAAATAAATTGGTATTCCTCGGATCACCAAAAGTTTAAACATCTCAGTTAAAATTTTGAAAAGAATGTAAACCCTGGCAATGTCCCCAAGGCAAGCCCCAGAGGCTCTCATCAAGCACTCGCGTCTGTGTCTACAACAGCTAATAGATCGCCATTGTAAGAGGAGGGGCACCACATACAACATGGAGCACAGGTGGAGAGGGTCAAGTTCATCCTATAGGAGTTGTGCTTGCCACAAACCTAACTGCATTGTTCATCTCATGGAAGAAGTGAACACGCTCAAGTGATACACTTAGTGTGCTGCCATATTGCTAGAGCAAAGAAAACTGCAGTACAGACTCACCAGAGCTAGGAACGTGCACATGTAACATCGAAGGTGTGTATAGCTAGAGCAGGATGATGGCGCAGCCACGATAGAGCTGGAGCGAGAACCTAGAGGTAGCAAACAGGGAGGAAGGTGACAATTAATCGTCTTCTCGCGATTTGGGGGTAAAGAAGAGGACGGGTGGCAGAGAGAATGGTTCCCAAGTGAGAAAAGGATGTTGTGCCTCTCGCGACCCTTCCCAAAACAGCATGATCTTCGTGCTTGTGGGCACGTACAAAATAGAACCACTCTTGCACAGGTATCTTTCCCATTAGTGATCCAGCGGCTCTACCATTTCAGTACTAGATAAAGCTAACCTTACATCAATAAACGTGTAAAAACTTGAAACCAATCTAGCTTTTTTAGATTATATATTAGTATGGTCTACGATTTACATTGATTGTTATGCCTATGCAGTTCTAAATGCAGTGCATGTTTTTCATGCCGAAGCTACAAACCAACCTTATATGTAGCACATTCGTCTAGGAATAACAAAGACCCTTTTGTAACAGTTACAGCTTACATATGTACTCTAACAAAACTCAATAACAAGCTAAACATGCAGTTCTAAAGCTTCAGCAAGTCCCAACGTCATGAAAGTCTTATATTAGTCCCAGACTCCCACACGGTGCCTATGCTATCATCAAGGTGATAAATCAAAAGTTCAGGTGCTAAACATATGATGAAAAGATAAGTTTGTTTGGTTCCCTATTTCCTTTTAGAATGAAACTACCCACTATGTTCATGACGGAACGATAAGTTTATTGGTTTCCCTTTAGAATCAAACTACCCACTGTATATGTGATCCCATATCTTGAAGAAGACAACTATACCAGCAAGCTTGAAAAATGAGAAAGCTGTTGTGCTTGAGCGTTTCCTTGTTGGCTCTCCATTATACTTGGCTGTGTTGTGTTCGGATACACATGATCTGAAACTGATGGTGGGTTATACTGAAGACCAGACACATCTAGAGCACCTTGCATCAGTATATCAGGCTGCGAAACTGAAGGGGCATCAATATTCTCAATGTTGGTACCTATTCTGGTTTCAACATCCTCATTTGCTGATGACTGTAGAGCACCATTGTCATAGTAATCTTGATTCCTGTAAGAAAGGTGCCATAAGACAAGATGCATTTTGTGTCATGAGTAGGAACATAGCAGGAAATTAGTTTGCACCTGATATCTATTTGATCAACTGCTGGAGTTTCATCTGAGTTGGGCACCTCTTCCATACTATATTTAGGGACCTTGGATGGAAGCAACCCAGAGAAGGCACCAGATTCAAAACTACCAAAGCTCAGATGTGCGCAGTCTGTATTTTCAAGTTGTAGATGATCGGGGATTATAACCGCTGGATTATCATCAGCAGAATTAGCTGCTGCTAGATCTTCCTTTTGCAAGCTTAGATGCTGAAAGTTCATTGCAGCTGAGTCCACATCAACGTTGGAAACCTCAACTGCAAACGATTGCGTCATGATTCCTTATTAGTAATTATATATGTTATATGTTATAAGTATAAAAGAACAGTGTTTAAGGCAATAAGGACTAAACAATATTTTCACTTGTAAGGCAATCTGCATATACAAAGAAAAGTTTGTTAGTGAATGAACATAGAAAAAAGGACTAAACAATATTTTCACTTGTATCGGTAGCACATAAAGATGATGTGTAGAACAAATAGTAAGCCAGTAAGGCAATCTCCATGTGTAGCAGTTTTGCAAAACTGCAACCACCACAGCATCCATGAAAATGTGTCACTTTACAGCATCAAAGGGCAAAACGGAAAGTACAAAGCTGAGCAATGAGCGGCTACTGGTTTTCGTTTTCTATGCAAAGGCAATGCCATTAAATATTGAATGACATCCCTGGGAGCCACTAGACAGTATGCCTGATCCATGTTTATGTGATGTCGTACTACAACAGAAATATGCACTTGATGCTCAACGTACTTAAGGTGGTTGGCTGGTCAGGGGTGGGGGTGCCAAACGCCCAAACATCAGACTAGCCAGTTGGAGGAACATTTCAACCTCCCCAAGGACAGCTATCACCTACTCCCTCAGTCCCATAATATAAGAACGTTTTTGACACTATACTAGTCAGTCCCGTAATATAAGAACGTTTTTGACACTACACTAGTGTCAAAAACGTTCTTATATTATGGGACGGAGGGAGTATCAGATAACAGAACAGTGTTTCCTCACAAAGAAATACAAAGATCATTCTATTTATTATCCAGCCTCCAAAAAGTATGAGCATCTACCTTGTGACAGAAAAAAATAGAACACATTGGTAATTGACTTTTAAGACGCATAACCAGAAAAGGAAGTTCCATTGATCACAAGATTTGCTATTTGAGATCTATACTAACCTTCATCGGCAAATGAGTGCATTTGAGATTGGTATGTACTTGAGTTCTGCAACAATTCATCACCGAATTGAACTTTGTCGTGAAGAACTTCCGAGTGTCTCTCAGAAGGTATTGCTGTCTGCTTTACAATTGAGGTGTTATCTTCTGTGTGAGACTTCTCATGCAAGTTAACGGCATCAGCAACCAGCACTGATGACTCCAATGATGCCACAAATGATAATGGGCCGCCAGATGGCTCAGGGGCTGTGAATTGATTTTGTGATGGTGGTCCGTCCTGTGGAAACCAAACATTTTCATGTGTTTGGTGGCTTTCTGCCGAAGCGTGATTAGAATTTATAACTTGGGGAATGGGATCTGGAAGAGCTGGAAATCCTTGGTCAAATGTTGTCGGGGCGACTGTGCTTGCGGATTGCTTTGTGTTATGGTTCGTTTCATTTGACAAAGATGGGTTTTGACCAGCAAATGCTTTGTCTGCCGTAGCCGTAGACTTGCTAGAAGACCTTCCTTGAGGTCTGCCCATTTTAACTATATCAGCCATTGACATCTGACCAGGCACCCCACACCAATTCTGCTGAAATCCTGACGATGATTGTGATGCTCCGCATAATCCATCAGGAACCACGTCGTTGTTTGCAAAGGAACTGCAACATAGAAAGCAAAAAGGTCAGTTAACAATAATAAATAAAACACAAATAGACCAGCAGGAACTTCTACATCTTCAGCCTTCATTACCTCGGAACTGTTGGCTTCTGAGTAGAATTGGTTGATGGAACACCAGGTCCCAATATTGATGACCTTGAAGCCACGTTATCTAGTAGGATTGAAATGAACATGAGAAAAAGAAATGTGAAAACTCATGGATACAAACATTATTTTATCTTACCAACTCCGCCGGATACAGACCGAACTGAACTGCTTCGGTTAGTACGATCTGTGCCAACTCTAGCAGCACGACTGTTTGAGTTATTTGCTCCTCGGGATCTTGGCTCAGGTGTACCTTTATTCACCTGTGTGAAATTTCAATACATGCTTGATGTAAGTTCTCAAGACTAAAGCATGGCATGGTAAATCAATAATTAGGAAATTAGTAGGATATTTAAACTTTCTAACACAAAAGTTTACCAACAGTGAACAAATTAAATGGCTGATATATTGACAAATTATTAATGCTTTCATTCATTGTTAGAGTACGTAATGGGCCTAATGGCCTGGACTGGCGGTATAGCCCATTAGTCTTAGGGTTAATTAGAGATAAGGGTCGCTTGCTTAGGGGTCAAGTAAGCCTTGCTTGGGAGTCAAGTAAACCTCTCTATATAAAGAGAGGAGATGTATCAATCTAATCAGGCAAGAATTAAGAAGGAAATCCCTTCCCTCTTGCCCAGCCGTGGGCAAAAAGGCCCCATGGCCGGCCCTCTCGCGCCCTCCTTCTAGCAGCCACATAACAGTTTGGTATCAGCTAGCTTCGGTTCGATCATGTCTTCACCGCCGCCCAACCCGTCCGCCCCCGCCGTCCTCACCCCGGAGGAGGTATCCGGGGCGCTGCGGGACCTAACCCGGGCGGTCCAGGAGATCCGCCTGTTCTTGGCCGGGTCCTACGGGCCGCACCCGGCTGCGCCGCCCATCACCGCCACCGCGCCGCCGTGGATGCCGTGGCAGCCGCTGCACCAGGCGGCCTCCGCCGCGCTCGCCAGGCCGCTGAAGCTACCATCCACCGCCCCGCCCTGGCTGCAGTGGCAGCCGCCGCTCCTGGCAGCCTCCGTCGCGCCCGGCACTCCGCCGCAGCAGCCGCTGCCGCTGCCCCAGGGCGTCCTCGCCGCGCTCGCCGGGCCGCTGAAGCTGCCATCCACCACCACCGCCGCTGCAGCTGCCATCCACTGGCACCACCTCCGCCGTACCCGGCGCTCCGCTGCAGCGGCCACCGCCGGTCAGCTCCGGCCCTGCATCGACCACGCCGGCGGGAGTCCCGATCCACCAGATCAAGTTCCCGCCGTCGCCATTACCACTTCCCCAGGGCGTCCCCATCCAGCAGATCAAGTTTCCGCCGTCGCCGTCACCGCTTCCGGCTTGGATCACTACCCGCCATGTGTCAGCAGCGGAGCGCGTCGGCATGTGCGGGAGATGTGTGGTCTGCAGCTACCGCTCCTCCCAGCTGCGCTTCGCTGCGCAAAGGACCTCGATCTCGTCCGCTGCGTCGGGGATCTTGGGCATACTGTTTTCCCCTCGGGCAACGACCTCAAAGTCTGCGACATCAGCGGTTGGGGGGGCGCACCCCTCCTCGTCATTCTCCATCGCAAGCCCTCCACTCTTCTCTGTGCGGCGCAGACCAACAGCCGCCCGGCAGGGAGAAGGCAGGGTGTCACCGACAGGAGCGCACCGCGTAGCACCACTGCATTCCGCCGGCCGCCGCGAGGGCGCCTCTGCTGGTCGCTCTTGCAACCACTTCCTGGTGGCCATACACATGCGCTCCTTTTGTCCAGATGGTGTCCATGGGTCCAGGTGGCTGTACACGTGCACGTCCGACGTGCGGATGGTGTCCACTTTATGTTTAGGGGTCCAAAATAAAGAGTCCCAGTCCATTTCAGGTTGAGAGTAATAAAACAAGCCGAGATGTAAAAGGCTTGTTTTTAGGTGTTAGGTTTGTGTTGCGTCGAGTCATGGTTATAAGTTGGTTAGGTTGCAGCTCGAGGACAAGCTGCATGTCCAGGTGGGGTGTAGTGTTAGAGTACGTAATGGGCCTAATGGACTGGGCTGGCGGTATAGCCCGTTAGTCTTAGGGTTAATTAGAGATAAGGGTTGCTTGCTTAGGGGTCAAGTAAGCCTTGCTTGGGAGTCAAGTAAATCTCTCTATATAAAGAGAGGAGATGTATCAATCTAATCAAGCAAGAATTAAGAAGGAAATCCCTTCCCTCTTGCCCGGCCGTGGGCAAAAAGGCCCCCGGCCGGCCCTCTCGCGCCCTCCTTCTAGCGGCCACATAACATTCATCCTAGTAACTAAAATTATATGGTCAATAGTAGATTAGCTACAAGCCTTCTTTTCATTTTGAAGAGCTGGAAGACCCTACTAAAAATAATATTAGCTACAAGTTTGCAAAGTGGCACAGATGCAAGTTGAGTATCATATTCAACTGACCTCCTTTTTCTTATCGCGCTTGTTCTTTACCTCTTGAAAAGTATCTGGAAAAAGATAGGCAATGTGTGAGATGCCTTACATGAGAGGACTACTAGGACTATGAAATAACATCAGATCAATCTCAAACTGCTGTTAGTATTAACTTCCTGTCATGCCAGGTAAATCAAAGAAAGACGGTCATGTAATTCAAATAGTAAAATAGACGAGGCAATAATTCACTCAGTATATCCACAATGTTCAGTCAAAATCTTTGGATTAATAAAAGGTTGATGATACAAATTAAAGAAACCCTGTGATAGCAATTGGGCTGTTGTAACAAGAATGAAATGGGAGGCACCAAGCCACTAAGGAATTAGGCCCCAGTTCCTTGCATGAAAGTAAGACACAAGTGCTAGCGATCTTAAGGTATGTAAATGGACAAAGTGCAAAGTCACATAGGCAACTACGAGCAATAAATTAAATAAGATTCCAGCTCCCACACACACAAGTCTCATCTTTCCTCGCGAATTTAGGTATTTTACAACTTTCAAACTCAAGGTACCTCTTACAACAAATGACAAGAGATGCAAATAAGGATCATGAGTGATAAATAATGAGCCAAAGAAAATGCCAGTCAATAGTAAATGGTAACCAATGGAAAAAAGAAAGCACTAACCAACAGGAGAAATAAAGTAACTATCTATATCAATATAAAAAGACCCAAAGGGTCAGATCCAATCAATCTGGGCCATTAAACCATGCTAATCCAGTGACCTAGATTGCTCCAATGGTGAGCGCTCAACATGTTTAGCATGCAATTAATATCATACTAAATTTCAACGTATGTGCTAATCATATAATTAACATGTGATTGATATCCTACCTAATATGAACGTGTAATTAATTTCTTCCCAGATATCAATGTGCATTGCACGTACGCATTTACTAGTTCTGTTAAAGACAAATAAATGAAAAAACAGAGCATGTGAGTCTCAAACCATAAACATCACTTTCAGCCTCTCAGCGGCTACTGCGAAGACAGAAGGCCAAACCATGGAAGCAGCCAAGGCAGTACTATTTCACCGTTTCAGATCTGTCTTGGACAGTTTAAGCTTTTGTATAAGCTTCAATAGCACATATCCAGGGGAGACAGCTTGAACATCTCAAAAGAAATCTGAACTTATACTTGTGGGTTATTCAAGAACAAGACTAGTCTCCTTCCAAACTGAAAGATCTGTCTTGGCCAGTTTAAGCTTTTGTATAAGCTTCAATAGCACATATCCAGGGGAGACAGCTTGAACATCTCAACAGAAATCTGAACTTATACTTGTGGGTTATTCAAGAACAAGACTAGTCTCCTTCCAAACAGAAAGATCTGTCTTGGCTAGTTTAAGCTTTTGTATAAGCTTCAATAGCACATATCCAGGGGAGACAGCTTGAATATCTCAACAGAAATCTGAACTTATACTTGTAGGTTATTCAAGAACAAGACTAGTCTCCTTCCAAACAGACCCACAAAGCCCTAAACAAATTGGGGTAGGCTAGAGCTGAAACCCATAAGATCTCGAAACCAACTCATGGTTCTGGCACGTGGATGGCTAACTTCCACACACCCCTGTCCATGGCTAGTTCTTTGGAGATATTCCAGTCCTTCAGATCTCTTTTTACAGACGCCTCCCATGTCAAGTTTGGTCTACCCTGACCTCTCTTGACATTCTCAGCACGCTTTAACCATCCGCTATGCACTGGAGCTTCTGGAGGTATGCATTGTATATGCCCAAACCATCTTGAACAATGTTGGACAAGCTTCTCTTCAATCGACACTATCCCAACTCTACCACATATATCATCATTCCGGACCCGATCCTTTTTTGTGTGGCCACACATCCATCTAAACATGACATTTCCGCTACACCCGACTATTGAATTAAACCTGGGCATCCTCCAGGCCGGGCCTGGTTCGGGCCAGGCTTTGCAAAGCCCAACCTCAAAATCCCAAGCCCAAGCCCGGCCCGGCCCGAAACACATGAACAGTGCATTTTTTAATTAAAATAATGAATTTTAGATATTTAAATGATATATGATACCTATATTTCTAATAAATAGTGATTTATGCCCTGTTCGGGCTTCTCTTCGGGCTTTCGGGCCGCGCGTCGGGCGGAAAAGCTGAGCCCGAGCCTGGCCCGGATGTCGGGCTTTCGGGCCAGGCTGGCTGGACAGGCTGTCCATGCCCGGGTCTATGTTGAATATGTCGCCTTTTAATCGGCTAACACTTAGCACCATAAAACATTGCGGGTCAAATCCCCGTCCTACAGAACCTACCTTTTAGTTTTTGTGGCGCGCTCTTTTGTCACGGAGAACACCAGAAGCTAGGCACCACTTCATCCATCCGGCTTTGATTCCGTGGCTCACATCTTTACTGATATCACCATCCTTTTGCAGCATTGACCTCAAATATAGGAAGGTGTCCTTCTAAGGTATCACCTGCCCATCAACACTAACCTCCTCCTCCTCATGCCTAGTAGTACTGAAATTGCACCTCATGTAATCAATTTTAGTTGTACTAAGCCTAAAACCTTTCAATTCCAAAGTTTGTCTTCTAGCTCTAACTTTCTATTAACCCTTGTTTGACTACCATTGACTAGCACCACATCAACCGCAAAGAGCATATGGGATATCTCCTTGTATATCCCTTGTGACGTCATCCATCATCAAGGAAAAAAGATAAGGGCTCAAAGCTAACCCTTGGTGCAGTCCTATTTTAATCAGAAAGTCATCAGTGTCGTCATCACTTGTTTGAACACTTGTCAGAATATTATCATAGATGTCCTTGATGAAGGAAATGTACTTTGTTGGAACTTTGTGTTTCTCCAAGGCCCATCACATGACATTCCACGGTATCTTATCGTAGGCCTTCTCCAAGTCAATGAACACCATATGCAGGTCCTTCTTTTGCTCCCTATATCTCTCCATAAGTTGTCGTACCAAGAAAATGGCTTCTATTGTCAACCTCCCAGGCATGAAACCAAATTGATTGGTCACACTTGTCATTCCTCTTAAGTGGTGCTCAATGGCTCTCTCTCCCATAGCTTCATTGTATGGCTCATCAGCTTAATTCCATGGTAATTAGTACAACTTTAGCATCCCACTTATTCTTGAAGATTGGTGCTAATATAGTACGCCTCCATTCTTCTAGCATCTTGTTTGTCCGAAAAATGAGTTGAAAAGCTTAGTCATACTATCGTTATGCCTTTGATGCCTCTCCACACCTCAATGGGGATACAATCAAGGCCCATCGCCTTGCCTCCTTTTATCCTTTTTAAAACCTTCCTAACCTCAGACTCCTGGATTCGTCGCACAAACCGCCTTCTGGTATCATCAAAGGAGTTGTCCAGCTCAACGATAGAGCTCTCGTTCTCTCCATTGAACAGCTTGTCAAAGTACTCCTGTCGCCTATGCTTGATTTCCTCGTCCTTCACCGGGAGTTGATCTGCTTCGTCTTTGATGCATTTGACTTGGTTGACACCCCTCGTCTTCCTCTCTCAGATCTTGGCCATCTTATAGATGTCCCTTTCACCTTCCTTCATGTCTAAGCACTAGTAGAGGTCGCCATATGCCCGACCCCTTACTTCACTCACAGCTCGCTTTGCGGCCTTCTTTGCCACCTTGTACATCCGCACTCATATCCAGGTGTAGGATATTCGCTTCTACTCCCCCCTCCCCCCAGTCAGCCCAAACTCCTCTAAAGCCCCCTTACGAATGCAAGTCACATCTTCATCCACATATTGTTTGCATCACCCTCTTCTCCCAGTCCCAAGGGCCCTCCTTAAGAACCCTCTCCTTGAAAGCCTTAGTTGTCTCCCCCTTGAGTTTCCACCACTTCGTTCTAGCAATTTTGGCACGCTTATCCCACTAGAACGAATCCGAAACCAAAAGTCAACCACCCAGAAGCTTATGTTGAGGGACAACACTCACCAGGCATCACCTTACAATCTATGAAAGCACTCATGTCTTCTCCTCTTGAGAGGACAAAATCAATCTGGCTAGAGTGTTGACCACTACTAAAAGTCACTAGATAGGATTCCCTCTTTTAAAGAGGTGTTAGCTACGATCATGTCGTAGGCTAGAGCGAAGTCCTTCCTGTGTTAGATGTACCCACATGGCCATTGAGATCTCCTCCTATGAAGAGCTTCTTGTCAATAGGTATACTCCTAACCATGTCCTCCAAGCCTTCCCAAAACTCCCTCTTGGTGCTCTCATTGTGGCCTACTTGCGGGGGATACGCTTTGATAACATTGAGAACCTAAGTCCCCAACTACCAGCTTGACCAGGATAATCCGGTCCCCTTGCCTCTTGACGTTTACCACTCCATACTTGAGGCTCTTGTTGATCAAGATGTCTACTACATTTTTGTTTGCAGTTGTCCTGTGTACCACAACTTGAAGCCGGTATCCTCCACCTCCTTTGCCTTTTGTCCCCTTTGTTTCTGTTGTAGTTGTCCCATGTACCACAGCTTGAAGCCGGTATCCTCCATCTCCATCACCTTTTGTCCCCTTCATTTGGTTTTTGTCCCCCATGAAACAGACCTACATTAAGCCTCGTTCCAAAATAAAACCGAGCCAAGTTCATCTAAATTCTGCTCCACACACAAGATATGGAAAGAACAAAAACTATTAAAGGGACAAAACCACATTGCTTTGATCATTTGCAAATTCAAATTGAAGAATCCAACTTTTTAGGACTGTCGTCGTTGAAGAAGATCCAAGATGTTATTGACCCATTTTTTATACCACATATCCTCTTATCTTCAATTGCTAATAAAACACAGACTTAGATAGTTAGGCCCTAAATCCAGTTCAATAGAACTTGGAAAAGACGAAGGAACTTACGATCCAAAACCAACCTAGGTTTTGGGTCCTCCATGGCATTTGATCGAAGGCTTTGCTTTTTATCTTTTCCTTCCCTTACCCTAAAGGGTCAACTACGATCTCCCCATCAAGGTAGGCTGTGCTTGGCTTTTCAAAAGCCCTTAATTGTTTCTCTTTGGGGGCATTATAGCTATTGACAGACTTCTACATTTGGATGCAACAGCAAAATCTTGCTTGAATTAGTAAGCATCCCTTAACTAACTATATTCTACATTTCAGCATAGCATAGTTCAACAACCGCAGGCTAGTCCCAAGTTCAAAATATTATTTCTTCCACCGTCAAACACAAAACGGAACATAGCCTTACGACAAGAAAAAAAATCCAAATTATTCCATCCATGTGCTACTGCTCCTCTCATCAAAACCAGAAGGTTAATGCTGACGTACTCGGAAATATAAAAACACCACTAAAAATGGCACAAAATGAAAACGAGCAAATAACGTACAACCCCATCCTAAACAAGAGGCCTAATAAACGCAAAAAAGAAAAACTCTACAGAGCAACAAATCTTCGTAACAGCCCGGGACTGGGGACTCCATCCGCACAGTACCAAATCAGCATAAATCCCTGAGGTGGAATGAAACGGGCACGTTTGTTCCAATCCATTGGCCACAAACACAGCCCAAAGGCTAACCAACGCAGCCAAAACTTGAGCAAAGACCTTAAGCGGTGCAGGGAAAGAGGGGGAGCGAGGTGCTGCAGAGTAGATGTGACCTTGGGAGAGGAGGCGGCTGACCGCCTCGTCAGGGTCCATGCCGCAGTCGCGCAGCGCCGCGTAGATCTCTGAGTCGGAGCGGCTCACGATCTCCTTGAGCCCCTGCACCAGCTTCCTCGCGGACGCAGGCACCGGTCCCGCCGCTGGCCCCCTCCCTCCCCCACCTCCGCCGCTCATCCTCGCCGCCGGGAACCGCCGCCAAAACAGCTCCTCCTCCGCTTCCGCCTCCGCTGTGTGTGTTAGAGAGCCGGGCTCGTAGTAGCAGCAGCAGCAGCAGCAGCGCCTCCTCCGCTTCCGCTGGGTCTCGGTTCTCAGCTCACGCGCGGTTAACGGCGGCCAAATTCCAAAACCCTCCCTCCGCGCTTCCCCCTCGCCTACCTTTATATAGCTCGATGCGATGCGGAGGAAGAAATGGGGTTAAAATCTAATTTCCCACTTCTGCCCGCGCCTAACCTCTGCTCCCTCCTCCCTAATCTCTATCCGTCGCCGCGTACACCTGTCGCGGAGATGTGGATGATGGGAGGTGCGAATGAATATCTAAAGCTGACAGGCCGGGACACATCTCGAGGGGGCCCGCGTGCAGCCTCTGCGTCTAGGAGGGCGCGTCACGGTGTTACGTGGCTATGGTGTGCACGCCCCCGAGGCTAGCATGTGGGGCAACATTGTCGGTGTCCCTACGTGTCGCCCAACCGTGTGACTAGCGTGGATGCAGGGTTATCCCTGAGCAGATGATGATCGGGCCGCATTGTCAGTGTCAGATAGGCGTACGAAACTGACGGAACATTTGGGCTCTTTTCGGGTACGAGAGACGGGCAGTCAGTAAAGATTCCTCCCCTTTCGTTTTTGGGGCATTTTTACGAGAAAGAATTTTGCAGGACAGTAAGCGTAGATCTGCACGCCCCCGTAGTGGAAGTTAGTTGGGTTCCTTTCCAAATTTGGTTAGATTCCTTCTCCCTCATTTGGGCAGGCTATTTCCATGTTTTCCCTGAAAAAAAAAGGTTCTTCGTACTGGCTGCCTTCTGATCGCAGCAACTTTTGAAATTTTGTGCACAGGGAAAGATACTGTTAGAATTTTTGCGTTGATCTTTTGTGTGGTGCAATTTGATGGGGAGCTATATCTACAATAGTCTCGGGCATGTCTTGCCAACAAAAATTAAATAGTTACATGTCTCTAAGGGCATGTACAATGATGACATATGGATACAGATATCCCATGAGAAAAAGTAGCTTAAAGCAATTACATTAAATTTTTTCCCCAACGCAAGCTACTATTACTGGACCTCATCAAAAAATAGAAAGTAGAAACTTTAATACATATGCATCTCTATTCCTCACTTCAACTTTTTCAGATTTTTACATCGGACCACACTTTTTCTTCCCAAACACCTGCCTCTTGTAGAGGATCTCGCTTCTCTATCCGAACCTTCTTTTCATAACATCCGATCCTACATGGCACATGGGGCATCACCATGAGGATATGCATTGGCCATGCTCTAAAGCCAAGGCGGGTACTTTGGTCTTGTCATTACTTTCCATGAGACCCAAAGCTAATTTGGGCTCTTCTTGCTTACACCCCCACCGAAATTTTCGAATAATCACTAGTGCAGCAACGTGCTATACAAACGATTTTTAACCCCCTTCTCATGACAGAGTTTTAAACCATCGCCTTACTTGTGTGTGTGATGAGGAGGGTCCATCCAAGATGACCCAGAAACTGACGACGCTAGGTCCTTCGGTCACACGCGCGAGGCAAAAAGAGCTCATGTGCGATCGGGGGAGCCATCGCAGACAATTATACAGGCACAATCGCTTCCGCTCATATGTACATTCCACACAATGAATCCCAGACAAACATTTCTGTTCGTATATACATCCCACACAGTGAATCTCGGACAAATGTTTCCGTTCGTATGTACATCCCACACAAAGAATCCCACACAAACGTTTTCGTTCATATGTACATCACACACGATTTTCCGCATCACATCGTTTGTGATAGCATTGCCATTGCAGACTATATTTATAATTTTGTCATTTTGTGTTATCGAATGCATCATGCACGGTGACTAGAAGAAATGGTGTGGCATAGGTTGTCCATCATACACACTTTTCATGTGGAAAATGTTTGTCCAAGGTGGACTAAAGCAAACAGTTGTCCAGAGAAAATCGTATGTGATTGTTCATTGATCCAACATGTTTACTTCCTACAAACTGTGTGGGTTATCTGAGGTCATCGTCCATAGTGTTGTCTCAGTAACCGTCTGCAAATAGAAAAAACTGTTGGTGCAATTCTTGCCCTCTTGTGTTTTGGAGATTGTTGACAGAAACAAATGTGGACTGATTTGTTTGCTAATGCCAACAAAGATAAATAGTCCATGCAGAACTGAAGAGAATGTCATCTTTGGTGCCAAGTTTGAGGAACTTCACTGAGGGATATTTGAGATGCAGAGAAGATTCAGTCATATCTCTCGAGGCTGTTCAGGCGAGAAGATTGATGTGAAGAAGTTGACCTCATAAAATCTATTGCTGATGAGAAGCAATTGGTTCGGTGTTCGTCCAAAGAGAATTGACCGAGAAGACCGAAGGCGAAGCAAAGACATAGCATTCATTTTGTTGTTGTTCTCTTTCTTGAGTTGTAGGACCTCTGTACTATTAAGAGGGGTATAGGTTCCCGAAGCTTAGATCTGATGTGATGCTTAGCCCAAACCTATGCAAGTATGAGAGAAATATCTTTATACTCCGAATGATTACCTGTCAGCAGAAATCGTAGTTCTTCGTTTCTATAGGAGATATCTTTCGGACTAAGGAGTTAGCATTTCTTGCTCTGCAAGAAATGTTACCATTGTGCTCAGAACCCGACCATTGGACTCGTGTCGTTCAGCCATTGGTTGTCCCACATGTCCATTCTGGTCATTTCCCATCAGGGGAGGTTGTGGCTATAAATAGCCACCCCGCTCCAATGTTGTCCGTGGCTGCTTCACTTATGATTTATGAGAAGATTGATTGAGCATACCCTCTTCGAGAGATTTGAGTTTAAAATCCACCAAGAGAAAACCAAGAACCAAAACTTAGACAGTGGTTGAGCATCACAGTAGTTCTAAGTCAGAGTTCTTGTACCTATTACTCTTGAGAGTTGCGCACTCTCTAGATGGATAGGTGTCGGTTTGAGTGTTGAAGAGTTGTTGTCTTCACCAAGCAAGATCTTCAACAGCCAAGAGTAATTGTGGTTTGCGAAGGAAGTCTGTTGAAGGTTTGGAGATCACCGATAAGCATCTACCACGAGTGAAATCAGCTGTATTCTGATCAGCTCTCAGTTGAAGGAGAATATGATGGAGAGAGGTTTGCTCTTGTGTTCAATCACAAGTCCATCCAACCAGACGTAGTCCTTTGGCAGAAGGATGAACTAGTCTACCACATACACTTGTCGCCATTAAGCACCACTGGTCCATTCAATTTACTCTGTATTTCCTCCAGGAATTATCTTTCGTACTCTGCGATGATCATGTATTTGTTCATTTATTGATCATTTATCTTTCGTGTGTAAACTGCTGCATATCTCACGTATCTTTCGAGCAGTATTTTAGTACAATCACCTTTGCTTGCATTTACCTCACTGTTCGCATATGGTTTCCATACATGTTGTTGCAATTGCTTGTGTGTTGCATTACCATCATGATAGTCAAGCCCATAATCTACTATGCTCGAGCTATCATTGCTTCCTATATTGAAGGTTTTGTTCCTTGGTAGGATATCTGTCTAAAGCTTGTTTAGCTCTAGTTTATTCCGCTACTGTGTTTGGGCCAGATGCAAAACATTCCCAAGAATTTTTGAATCTCCCATTCACCCCCTCCCCCCTCTGTTTGATATACTCACAGTCCCTACAATTGGTATCAAAGCCAGGTTCTCCCTATCTCTGTTTATTAAAGGTCTAACAACCTTGGATTTTTGAATATGTTGTACGTAGGTAGATCCTCGCACTCTAAAAGGTTTCCTATCTTCGATGGAAATGACTATCTCTATTGGCAAGGAAGAATGACTATCTCTATTGGCAAGGAAGAATGACAATCAGACTTCAAGCTATCAGTACTGAGCTATGGCAGATAGTGGAGAATGGATACACAATTCAACATCCAGAAACACCCACTCTCGAAGATGACACTAACATTCGGCTAAACATGCAGGCAAAAGATATCATATGCCACATCCTATCAAGAGGAATGTTCATTCGGTTCAGAGACGTTAAAACTGCTAAGCAACTCTGGGATGCCATAAAAATGACCATGAAGGAATAATTCTCCGAACAGGATCCCACACTGATATGCTTCATGCCATGTTTGCCAACTTTAGAAGTCTTCGAAAGGAAAGTGCCATGGAACTCACTAATCGACTGACAAACATTGTTGAAAGGCTTCATCAAAGAGGAGTTACTGATATCACCGATAGATATGTGGTTAACAAGCTGTTCAGTGCTCTTGATGCTTCTTTTAGTCCAATCGTTACTGAAATCAAGCAGAGACCATACTTTGAAGATCTTCACTATGTCGAGGTCATGGCGCTATTGAAAATTCACAAAGAAAAGATGAAATTGGAAAATGGTCAACAAAATACATCTTCGAAAAGCGAAGGAGAAATTCTGTCATAGTATGGTACCTCTCAAGATGAAGAAGAAGATGTTGAAAATCAACACTAGATCACCAGGGAACTTGAAATACTCACATAAAGATTGAATAAGTTGATAGGTGAGAACCCGTTGAACGAGTTCACCCCGAGGGTGGCCCGATGTTCACGTCGTAGGATCGAATTGGGGAGGATAACTAGCTGCAAGCAGCCGGGATAACTAGCATTATACCTGCCAAGGTTGGATGCAACCCGTACGTTGGGGATGGCTGACCGGAGCTATAAGAACTCCAACCCGATGTCTGAACAATCGCAGAACCACAAACCGGGACTAACCCACACAAAACGGTCGGAACCGTAGAGCACGAATTAGGGGGAACCAGAGGCTCCTCCTCGCAAATCCGGATGAACTCACAAGAGCAAAGGTAGCAAGGATCTCTCAGATCTCTCTAGCAGTCTTGCTGCATAAGCTTGTAGCTGAATGGTTTGACCAAAAGGTTCTCTAGAGGATGAGGGATATGGGGTTTTATAACAGGGACAATCCCCCTTAGATAGGTGTGAAAATTAACTCAAAAGTAAGCGAGTTTGCATGGCTTCCTTGGGGGAATAAGCAGTCAACTTTGGGAGTTGTTGAAGAGCTCCTCGGAAATTCGCGAAGTCTTGACAACCTAGACACCTTCCACAAGATTGGTTAGAAATTTTGACTCACAACTCCAAATGATGTGAGGTTTTTTGCATTGGAAAGATAATTTGATGTAGCTTCTGTTGATGTACCCCTATGGCCATGTCTCTCTACTACATGGGTGTGGCGCAACGAAACATCAGAGGGAAAACTGGCAGTATCAGCTTCTGTAGGATCGAAAGTATGTCTAGAGGGGGTGATTAGACTACTTGACCAAATAAAAATCTAGTCTTTTCCCAATTTTAAGTCTTGGCAGATTTTAGCAACTTAGCACTAGTCAAGCAATCAACCTACACATGCAAGTCTAAGAGTATAGCAGCGGAATGTAAAACATTGCACATGAAGGTAAAGGGAGGAGTTTGGAGGGAGCAAACGCAATGTAGACACGAAGATTTTGGGCGTGGTTCCGATAGGTGGTGTGATACGTCTCCAACGTATCTATAATTTTTGATTGCTCCATGCTATATTATCTACTGTTTTGGACTATATTGGGCTTTATTTTCCACTTTTATATTATTTTTAGGACTAACCTATTAACCAGAGGCCCAGCCCAGAATTGTTGTTTTTTGCCTATTTCAGTGTTTCGGAGAAACATAATATCAAACGGGGTCCAAAAGGAATGAAACCTTCGTAAACGTGATTTTCTCATCAGATAAGATCCAGGAGACTTGGACTCTCCGTCAAGAAAGCCACGAGGCGGCCACGAGGGTGGAGGGCGCCCCCCCTAGGGCGCGCCCCCATGCCTCGTGGGCCCCTCGAAGCTCCACCGACGTACTTCTTCCTCCTATATATACCTACGTACCCCCAAACGATCGGGGACGGAGCCAAAAACCTAATTCCACCGCTGCAACTTTCTGTATCCACGAGATCCATCTTGGGGCCTGTTCCGGAGCTCCGCCGGAGGGGGCATCGATCACGGAGGGCTTCTACATCATCATCCAAGCCCCTCCAATGAAGTGTGAGTAGTTTACTTCAGACCTACGGGTCCATAGTTAGTAGCTAGATGGCTTCTTCTCTCTTTTTGGATCTCAATACAATCTTCTCCCCCTCTCTCGTGGAGATCTATTCGATGTAATCTTCTTTTTGCGGTGTGTTTGTTGAGACCGATGAATTGTGGGTTTATGATCAAGTCTATCTATGAATAATATTTGAATCTTCTCTGAATTCTTTTATGTATGATTGGTTATCTTTGCAAGTCTCTTTGAATTATCAGTTTGGTTTGGCCTACTAGATTGGTTTTTCTTGCCATGGGAGAAGTGCTTAGCTTTGGGTTTGATCTTGCGGTGTCCTTTCCCAGTGACAGAAGGAGCAGCAAGGCACGTATTGTGTTGTTGCCATCGAGGATAACAAGATGGATTTTTTATCATATTGCATGAAACTATCCCTCTACATCATGTCATCTTGCTTAAGGCATTACTCTGTTTTTAACTTAATACTCTAGATGCATGCTGGATAGCGGTCGATGAGTGGAGTAATAGTAGTAGATGCAGGCAGGAGTCGGTCTACTTGTCTCGGACGTGATGCCAATATACATGATCATACCTAGATATTCTCATAACTATGCTCAATTCTGTCAATTGCTCAACAGTAATTTGTTCACCCACCGTAGAATACTTATGCTCTTGAGAGAAGCCACTAGTGAAACCTATGGCCCCGGGGTCTCTTTCTCATCATATCAATCTCCATCACTTTATTATTGCTTTGCTTTTACTTTGCTTTTACTTTATTTACTTTGCATCTCTATATCAAAAATACCAAAAATATTATTTATCATCTCTATCAGATCTCACTTTCGTAAGTGACCGTGAAGGGATTGACATCCCTAAGCGCGTTGGTTGCGTTGAGCTATTGTTTTTGTGTAGGTACGAGGGACTCGCGCGTAGCCTCCTACTGGATTAATACCTTGGTTCTCAAAAACTGAGGGAAATACTTACGCTACTTTGCTACATCATCCTCTCCTCTTCGGGGAAATCCAACACAGTGCTCAAGAGGTAGCAAGAAGAATTTCTGGCGCCGTTGCCGGGGAGGTTCGCGCAAGTCAAGATTTGACTCCCAACAACGAGCCATTTCTGGCGCCGTTGTCGGGGAGTCTGCGCAAAAGTCAACATACCAAGTACCCATCACAATCCCTATCTCCCGCATTACATTATTTGGCATTTGCCTCTCGTTTTCCTCTCCCCCACTTCACCCTTGCCGTTTTATTCGCCCTCTCTCTCTCTATCCTTTCTCTCTATTTGCCTCTTTTGCCCATTCGCTTTTTGTTTGCTCATGTGTTGGATTGCTTGTTTGTCGCGATGGCTCAAGATAATACTAAATTGTGTGACTTCACCAATACCAACAATAATGATTTTATTAGCACTCCAATTGCTACTCTTACCGATGCTGAATCTTGTGAAATTAATGCTGCTTTGGTGAATCTTGTCATGAAAGATCCGTTCTCCGGCCTTCCTAGTGAAGATGCCGCTACCCATCTTAATAGCTTCGTTGATTTGTGTGACATGCAAAAGAAGAAAGATGTCGATAATGATATTGTTAAATTGAAGCCATTTCCTTTTTCGCTTAGAGATTGTGCTAAAGCTTGGTTTTCATCTTTGCCTAAAAATAGTATTGATTCATGGAACAAGTGCAAAGATGCTTTTATCTCTAAGTATTTTCCTCCCGCTAAGATCATCTCTCTTAGAAACGATATTATGAATTTTAAGCAACTTGATCATGAACATGTTGCACAAGCTTGGGAGAGAATGAAATTAATGATACGTAATTGCCCTACTCATGGTTTGAATTTGTGGATGATTATACAAAAATTTTATGCCGGATTGAATTTTGCTTCTAGAAATCTTTTAGATTCGGCCGTGGGAGGCACTTTTATGAAAATCACTTTAGGAGATGCTACTAAACTCCTAGATAATATTATGGTTAATTATTCTCAATGGCACACTGAAAGATCCACTAATAAAAAGGTGCATGCGATAGAAGAAATTAATGTTTTGAGTGGAAAGATGGATGAACTTATGAAATTATTTGCTAATAAGAGTGTTTCTTTTGATCCTAATGATATTCCCTTGTCTACTTTGATTGAGAATAATAATGAATCCATGGATGTGAATTTTGTTGGTAGGAACAATTTTGGTAACAACGCGTATAGAGGAAATTTCAATCCTGGGCCTTATCCTAGTAATCCCTCTAATAATTATGGTAATTCATACAACAATTCTTATGAAAATTATAATAAGATGCCCTCTGATTTTTAATGTAATATTAAATAATTTATTTCTTCGCAAAAGAATTTTAATGTTATGATTGAAGAAAAATTTCTTAAGATTGATGATTTGGCTAGGAACGTTGATAGAATTTCTCTTGATGTTGATTCTTTAAAGCTTAGATCTATTCCTCCTAAGCATGATATCAATGAGTCTCTCAAAGCCATGAGAATTTCCATTGATGAGTGCAAGGAAAGAACCCCTAGGACCCATGCTATGAAAGATGCCTTTATTAAAGTGTGTTCTTCTAGTTTCTATGAAAATAATGATGAAGATCTAAAAGTTATTGATGTGTCTCCTATTAAATATTTGTTTTGCAATACTAATCTTGATAATAATGGGACTTAATATGATCCACCTTTACCTAGAAGGTGTTCTAAAAATTCGGAGTATTTAGATCTTGATGATGAAATTGATAAAAGTGGGATTAGAAGAAATAAAACCCTAGATGATGCTAAACCCACTATATTGGATTTCAAGGAATTTAATTATGAAAATTGCTCTTTAATTGATTTTATTTCCTTGTTGCAATCCTTGCTAAAATCTCCTCATGCTTATAGTCAAAATAAAGCCTTTACCGAAGATGGCAATACCTAGATCTATCTTTGCTTGTTATGCCTAGCTAGGGGCGTTAAACGATAGCGCTTGTTGGGAGGCAACCTAATTTTATTTTTATTACTTGCTTTTTGCTCCTGTTTAGTAATCAATAAATTATTTAGCCTCTGTTTTTGTTGTGTTTTTTGTGTTTAATTAGTGTTTGTGCCAAGTAGAACCGTTGGGAAGACTTGGGGAAAGTCTTGTTGAACTTGCTGTAAAAAATAGAAACTTTAGCGCTCACGAGAACTGTTGTAATTTTTATTTGGAAAGTGCTATTTAGTTAAATATTTTTGAATATGATTAATAGATAAATTCCTCACGTCCAGAAATTTATTTTAGAATTTTTGGGGTTCCAGATCTTGCGCTAGCTACAGATTAATACAGACTGTTCTGTTTTTGACAGATTCTGTTTTTCGTGTGTTGTTTGCTTATTTTGATGAATCTATGGCTAGTAAAATAGTTTATAATCCATAGAGAAGTTGGAATACATTAGGTTTAACACCAATATAAATAAATAATGAGTTCATTACAGTACCTTGAAGTGGTCTTTTGTTTTCTTTCGCTAACGGAGCTCACGAGATTTTCTACTTTAAGTTTTGTGTTGTGAAGTTTTCAAGTTTTGGGTAAAGATTTGATGGATTATGGAACAAGGAGTGGCAAGATCCTAAGCTTGGGGATTCCCATGGCACCCCCAAGATAATCTAAGGACACCTAAAAGCCAAAGCTTGGGGATGCCCCGGAAGGCATCCCCTCTTTCGTCTACTTCTATCGGTAACTTTACTTGGAGCTATATTTTTATTCACCACGTGATATGTGTTTTGCTTGGAGCGTCTTTTATGATTTGAGTCTTTGCTTGTTAGTCTATCACAATCATCCTTACTGTACACACCTTTTGAGAGAGCCATACATGATTTGGAATTTGATAGAATACTCTATGTGCTTCACTTATATCTTTTGAGCTCTATAGTTTTGCTCTAGTGCTTCACTATCTTTTAGAGCACGGTGGTGGATTTGTTTCATAGAAACTATTGATATCTCATGCTTCACTTAGATTATTTTGAGAGTCTTAATAGCATGGTAATTTGCGTAAAATCCTAATATGCTTGGTATGCAAGATTAATAATAAAACTTTCTTATGAGTGTGTTGAATACTAAGAAAAGTTTGATGCTTGATGATTGTTTTGAGATATGGAGGTAATAATATCAAAGTCATGCTAGTTGAGTAGTTGTGAAATTGAGAAATACTTGTGTTGAGGTTTGCAAGTCCCGTAGCATGCACGTATGGTAAACGTTATGCAACAAATTTGAAACATGAAGTGTTATCTGATTGTCTTCCTTATGAGTGGCGGTCGGGGACGAGCGATGGTCTTTTCCTACCAATATATCCCCCTAGGAGCATGCGCGTAGTACCGAGGTTTTTGATGACTTGTAGATTTTTGCAATAAGTATGTGAGTTCTTTATGACTAATGTTGAGTCCATGGATTACACGCACTCTCACCCTTCCATCCTTGCTAGCCTCTTCGGTACCGTGCATTGCCCTTTCCCACATTGAGAGTTGGCGCAAACTTCGCCGGTGCATCCAAACCCCGTGATATGATACACTCTTTCACACAAAAACCTCCTTATATCTTCCTCAAAACAGCCACCATACCTACCTATTATGGCATTTCCATAGCCATTCCGAGATATATTGCCATGCAACTTTCCATCATTCTGTTCATCATGACACATTCATCATTGTCATATTGCTTAGCATGATCATGTAGTTGACATAGTATTTGTGGCAAAGCCATCGTTCATAATTCTTTCATACATGTCATTCTTGGTTCATTGCATATCCTGGTACACCGCCGGAGGCATTCATATAGAGTCATCTTTGTTCTAGTATCGAGTTGTAATCATTGAGTTGTAAATAAATAGAAGTGTGATGATCATCATTATTAGAGCATTGTCCCAAGTGAGGAATTAAAAAAAGAGAAAGGTCATAAAAAGGGAGAAGCCCCCCCCCCCAAATAAAGGCCATAAAAAAGAGAAGGCCCAAAAAATGAGAGAAAAAGAGAGAAGGGACAATGTTACTATCCTTTTACCACACTTGGCTTCAAAGTAGCACCATGATCTTCATAGTAGAGAGTCTCTCATGTTATCACTTTCATATACTAGTGGGAATTTTTCATTATAGAACTTGGCTTGTATATTCCAACAATGGGCCTCCTCAAGTGCCCTAGGTCTTCGTGAGCAAGCAAGTTGGATACTCCACCCATAGTGCTATGTCCATGGCTCGCGCTCATATATTGCGTGAAAATTTATAGTTTTGAGATTACTAAAGTATGAAACAATTGCTTGGCTTGTCATCGGGGTTGTGCATGATGAGAGCATTCTTGTGTGACAAAAATGAAACATGACTAAACTATATGATTTTGTAGGGATGAACTTTCTTTGGCCATGTTATTTTGAGAAGACATAATTGCTTAGTTAGTATGCTTGAAGTATTATCATTTTTATGTCAATATGAACTTTTGTCTTGAATCTTTCAGATCTGAATATTCATACCACAATTAAGAATAATTACATTAAAATTATGCCAAGTAGCACTCCGCGTCAAAAATTATCTTTTTATCATTTACCTAGCTACTCGAGGACGAGCAGGAATTAAGCTTGGGGATGCTTGATACGTCTCCAACGTATCTATAATTTTTGATTGCTCCATGTTATATTATCTACTGTTTTGAACTATATTGGGCTTTATTTTCCACTTTTATATTATTTTTGGGACTAACCTATTAACCGAAGGCCCAGCCCAGAATTGCTGTTTTTTTTGCCTATTTCAGTGTTTCGGGGAAACAGGATATCAAACGGAGTCCAAAAGGAATGAAACCTTTAGAAACGTGATTTTCTCATCAGATAAGATCTAGGAGACTTGGACCCTCAGTCAGGAAAGCCACGAGGCGGCCACGAGGGTGGAGGGCGCCCCCCCTAGGGCGCGCCCCCTGCCTCGTGGGCCCCTCATAGCTCCACCAACTTACTTCTTCCTCCTATATATACCTACGTACCCCAAACGATCGGGGACGGAGCCAAAAACCTAATTCCACCGCTGCAACTTTCTGTATCCACGAGATCCCATCTTGGGGCCTGTTCCGGAGCTCCGCCGGAGGGGGCATCGATCACGGAGGGCTTCTACATCGTCATCCAAGCCCCTCAGATGAAGTGTGAGTAGTTTACTTCAGACCTACGGGTCCATAGTTAGTAGCTAGATGGCTTCTTCTCTCTTTTTGGATCTCAATACAATGTTCCCCCCCTCTCTCGTGGAGATCTATTCGATGTAATCTTCTTTTTGCGGTGTGTTTGTTGAGACCGATGAATTGTGGGTTTATGATCAAGTCTATCTATGAATAATATTTGAATCTTCTCTGAATTCTTTTAGGTTTGATTGGTTATCTTTGCAAGTCTCTTCGAATTATCAGTTTGGTTTGGCCTACTAGATTGGTTGTTCTTGCCATGGGAGAAGTGCTTAGCTTTGGGTTCGATCTTGCGGTGTCCTTTCCCAGTGACAAAAGGGGCAGCAAGGCACGTATTGTATTGTTGCCATCGAGGATAACAAGATGGGGTTTTTATCATATTTCATGAAACTATCCCTCTACATCATGTCATCTTGCTTAAGGCGTTACTCTGTTTTTAACTTAATACTCTAGATGCATGCTGGATAGCGGTCGATGAGTGGAGTAATAGTAGTAGATGCAGAATCGTTTCGGTCTACTTGTCTCGGACATGATGCCTATATACATGATCATACCTAGATATTCTCATAACTATGCTCAACTCTGTCAATTGCTCAACAGTAATTTGTTCACCCACCGTAGAAAACTTATGCTCTTAAGAGAAGCCACTAGTGAAACCTATGGCCCCCGGGTCTCTTTCTTATCATATCAATCTCCATCACTTTATTATTGCTTTGCTTTTACTTTGCCTTTACTTTATTTACTTTGCATCTCTATATCAAAAATACCAAAAATATTATTTATCATCTCTATCAGATCTCACTTTCGTAAGTGACCGTGAAGGGATTGACAAACCCTAAGCGTGTTGGTTGCGTTGAGCTATTGTTTTTGTGTAGGTATGAGGGACTTGCGCGTAGCCTCCTACTGGATTGATACCTTGGTTCTCAAAAACTGAGGGGAAATACTTACGCTACTTTGCTGCATCATCCTCTCCTCTTCGGGGAAATCCAATGCAGTGCTCAAGAGGTAGCATCGTGCTATCGTACATCCACGTTGGTGGAGACTTCAACCCACGAGGGGTAACAGTTGCGTGAGTCCACGGAGGGCTCCACCCATGAAGGGTCCATGAAGAAGCAACCTTGTCTATCCCACCATGGCCATCGCCCACGAAGGACTTGCCTCACTAGGGTAGATCTTCACGAAGTAGGCGATCTCCTTGCCCGTACAAACTCCTTGGTTTAACTCCACAATCTTGACGGAGGCTCCCAAGTGACACCTAACCAATGTAGGAGACACCACTTTCCAAAAGGTAATAGACGGTGTGTTGATGATGAACTCCTTGCTCTTGTGCTTCAAATGATAGTCTCCCCAACACTCAACTCTCTCTCACTTATTTGGATTTGGTGGAAAGATGATTTGAGTGGAAAGCAACTTGGAGAAGGCTAGAGATCAAGATTCATATGGTTGGAATGGAATATCTTGGTCTCAACACATGAGTAGGTGGTTCTCTCTCAGAAAATGAATGTTGGAAGTGTAGGCATGTTCTGATGGCTCTCTCCATGAATGAAGAGTGGGTGGAGGGGTATATATAGCATCCACACAAAATCTAACCATTACACACAAATCACCAAACTCGGTGGGACCGAATCATGAAACTCGATCAGACCGATTTAGTTCAAAATGTGAATGTTAGGATTTTCGGTGGGACTGACATGTCAACTCGGTGGGAGCGATTTCATTAGGGTTAGGACATAACGTAATCTCGGTGAGACCGATTACACAAACTCGGTGGGACCGATTTTGGTAATAAGCTAACCAGAGAGTTGGTCAGGCAAACTCGGTGGGACCGATTCGCTCATCTCGGTGAGACTGAAACGTTACGAAGGGGAAACAGAGAGTTTGCATTGCGAACTCGGTGGGACCAATCGCTCATCTCAGTTGGACCGAAACATTACGAAGGGATACAGAGATTTTGCAATCCCATCTCGGTGAGACCTAGATCCCTATCGGTGAGACCGAAGTGACTAGGGTTTGTGGCAGTGGCTATGTCAAATGAACTCGGTGGCGCCGGATGGAATGTTTCGGTGGGTCCGAGTTTGACTTTTGGTTTGGGACATATGTGGATATGAGAAAGTGGTTGAGGGTTTTGGAGCATATCACTAAGCATTTTGAGCAAGCAACCCATTAAGCAACACATCATCCCCTTTTAATAGTATTGACTTTTCCTATGGACTCAATGTGATCTTGGATCACTAAAAGTAAAATGTAGAGTCTTGAGCTTTAGAGCTTGAGCCAATCTTTTGTCCTTAGCATTTTGAGGGGTCCACATTTCTAATCCATGCCATGCCAATCATTGAGCTTTCCTAAAATATTTATCTTGAAATAGCAATAGCTCAATGAGCTATATGTTGTTAATAATTACCAAAACCACCTAGGGATAGTTGCACTTTCAGCTTCACTTGAAACTTGTTTTCTCCAAACTTGTTCCTCCAAAGCGCTTGCTTCAAGAGCTCATAGGTTGTTGGATTGCTTCCATGTTATACCTAAGTTCAACCAAAAACAATGGGGATGAAAGCATAGTTGTGCCATCAAGGTTACAAGGTAAAATTAAGTTAGCATTCACCTGGTCACTTATTTGTTTGATGTGACTTCTTGTGATTGAACCTATAATTGTTGTAGACTTGTCGATGGTTGTGGTGTCCTCATCATCCCCCCCTATTGAAAAGGAGTCGTCCTCAACTCTAATGGTCCAAAGTATGGAGAGAGGTCGGACACATTGAAAGTTGGACAAACACCATACTCCATCGAAAGGTTAATCTTGTAGGCATTGTCATTGATCTTCGCAAGCACTTTGTAACATCCCGGATGTAACTTTCCCTATTTGTACTCCAACTCTTGCCATTTCCGGCATTAAGTTATTTTATTTTCTCGGGTTCGGGTCTTTGTCCCCGTGTGTTGTTGTCGTTGTCATGCATCTCATATCATGTCATCATGTGCATTGCATTTGCATACGTGTTCGTCTCATACATTCGAGCATTTTTCCCGTTGTCCGTTTTGCATTCCGGCGCTTCGTTCTCCTCCGGTGGCCATTTCTAGCTTTCTTTCGTGTGTGGGGATTAAACATTTCCGGATTGGACCGAGACTTGCCAAGCGGCCTTGGTTTACTACCGGTAGACCGCCAGTCAAGTTTCGTACCATTTGGACTTCGTTTGATACTCCAACGGTTAACCAAGGGACCGAAAAGGCCTCGTGTGTGTTGCAGCCCAACACCCCTCCAATTTGTCCCAAAACCCACCAAACTCTGCTCCATGTCCTAGAGCGTTCGATCACGATCGCGTGGCCGAAAACCGCACCTCATTTGGACTCTCCTAGCTCCCTCTATGCCTATATATACACCCCTCCGTTTTCGGATCTTCTTCCTCCCCGAAACCCTAAAAACTGCAGCTCCGCGCGCCGGACATTTTCCGTCCGGGCCGGACGCACCGCCGCCGCCACTCCCACGCCGCCACGTGACACGCAGCCGCCGCCTCCTGCCGAAGCCCGCGCGGCCCGAAGGCCAGCCGCCGCCGCCGCCTGCCCTCCCCGGCCCGCGCCCGCTGCCTCCAGCCGCCGGCCGCCCCACGCCGCCACGCGCCGCCGCCGCCTCCACGCCCCGCTGCCGCCGCCGCCGCCTCCACGCGCCGCCGCCTTCGCCCGCCGCCACCGCGCCGGCCGGAGCCGGCCCGGCCCGGCCTCTCCTCTCTCCGCTCCGGCCACCACGACGCCATCGCCGGCGACCTCGGCTCCGGCTGTGAACAGTGCCGCCGCCACCTCGGGCTCCGTGCGATCCAGATCTGGATCGGAGCTACAGTAAACCCTAGGAGAGGTTGATTTTTTTACTAACTCCTGAAATTCTTGATCCATATGCTCCTGTTCGCGGCTCCGTAACTTTGCATCCGTAGCTCCGATTTGGGCGTATAGCATATCAAAATGTTCATCTCAGATAGTACATCATTTCATTCCATTGAATCTTTTTCATTTGAGCTCATCTTGATGCCCAAAATGTTGTTAGAAGAGGGCTACTTGAGTTAATTGTCAGATCTGCTACTCCGTTTAGCACTTTTGTCATTTTTGCCATGATTAATGTGTGCATGATATGCCCGTGAGTTCTTCATATGTTTTGTTAAGGGTTTTGTCATCTTTCCAGAGGTGCAACCCATGTATTTTTAGGATGTGTGTGGTGACTTGTGCAAGCTTGCAAAGTGGTGCACTTACTAATTCTGTTTCAGGGACTTAGTGATTTCACTAAGTCCTGGGATTGTTTATCTCATGATGCCATATGTTCTTGTTGTTTCCTAGTGATCCGTGCCTCTTGAGGATGATCAGTAAGGGAGTTTTGTTAATCTTGTAGTGCTCTATCCATCCATGTCTTTGTTTGCAATTATGGAGCACCCTAGCTTGAGTCAATCGAGCTCTACTTTGGCTTCGTTGTGAATCTGGGCAGATCGTCAACTTGTTTGCGATTTTGCCGATATTATTTTAGTTGATCCGTGCATGCTATGCCATTGTTCTTTCCATGTCTAGCTTGTATTTTGTGCCTTCTTGATGGATGTATGCTTGTCTTGCCATCACTTACACCGTGGTGAGTGCATTGAGCTTGTAAACATGCCTTCGTGAGTTATGTTTCAGCATGTCCCAGTTTTCACTAAGTCTGAAAACTGATTATGTTCTTGCTATGTTCGTGTGCTTGTTACTATATTTTGTGATCCCTTTTGGCTCAAGGTCACTAAGGGACTTTTGTTAAGCTTGTTGAGTAGCTCCACGCCATGTCTTTCTTTGTCATGTTCAGGTCCTGTAGCATGTTGTTTAGTTGCTCCGAAGAGGGCTATATGATCTGAAATTCCAGACAAGTGTTAATTTCACTAAGTCTGAGATCTGTTTTACCATTTGCGTTTTTTCCATGCTTGTTTGAACCTGTTAATGAATGATTTGGCCGTAGCTCAGTGCTAGACTTTTGTTAATCATCTTGTGTGCATCCCTGCCATGTATTTTGTTGTCATGTTTGGGTGCTGTAGCATGTTCATTTCGTTGCATTTAGATGCCTACTTGCTGTAAATCGCAGACCGGTGTCGTTTTTGAATCGCTTGCCATTTCCAAACCGTAACTCCGATTCCGGTGTTCTTTATATCATTTTCAAGCGGTTTCATCTCATCTTTCCAGTGGCACACTTGGAATTCCAAGTTGAGGCCAGGTTTATGCATTTCCTGTCATATCTTGCATGTTGCATCCCGCATCGCATCCCGCATAGCATATCATCTTTGCATCGTGTTGTTTGAGTTTGCACGTAGTTGATTGTATCCTTGTTGCTTGTTTGTATTGTTTGGGTAGAGCCAGGAGACGAGTTCGCTAACGAGGAGCCCGTTGAGTTTGCTTTTGAGGATCCAGTCAACTCTGACAACTGTGCAGGCAAGATGATCATGCCCTCGAAATCACTACTATCTTTGCTATGCTAGTTTGCTCGCTCTTTTGCTATGCCATTGCTACGATGCCTACCACTTGCTTGCAAGCCTCCCAAATTGCCATGTCAAACCTCTAACCCACCATTGTCCTAGCAAACCGTTGATTGGCTATGTTACCGCTTTGCTCAGCCCCTCTTATAGCGTTGCTAGTTGCAGGTGAAGATTGGAGGCCGTTCCTAGTTGGAACATCTTTTATTTACTTGTTGGGATATCATTTTATTGCCATGTTATCTTAATGCACCTATATACTTGGTAAAGGGTGGAAGGCTCGGCCTCTCGCCTAGTGTTTTGTTCCACTCTTGCCGCCCTAGTTTCCGTCATATTGGTGTTATGTTCCCGGATTTTGCGTTCCTTACGCGGTTGGGTTATAATGGGAACCCCTTGATAGTTCACCTTGAT
Source organism: Triticum urartu (assembly GCF_003073215.2). NCBI lineage: Eukaryota > Viridiplantae > Streptophyta > Magnoliopsida > Poales > Poaceae > Triticum > Triticum urartu. The sequence continues at coordinate 451,994,784 of NC_053024.1, read as the reverse complement.
TAAAGCTTTCCAGCAATGCCCAACCTTGGTCTTACCATTTGCCACCTAGCCTCTTTTCCCTCGGGTTTCCGGAGCCCGCGGGTCATCTTATTTTAAACCCCCCCGGGCCAGTGCTCCTCTGAGTGTTGGTCCAAACTAGAGTCCTGTGCAGCGCCCCCTCGGGGAAACTCGAGGTTTGGTTTTAGTTGTATGGAGCGCTCATCTGAGTGTGCCCTGAGAAAGAGATATGTGCAGCTCCTATCGGGATTTGTCAGCACATTCGGGCGGTGTTGCTGGTCTTGTGTTAACCTGTCGAAGTGTCTTGAGTTACCGAGATACCGAGTCTGATCGGAACGTCTTGGGAGGAGGTCTATTCCTTCGTTGACCATGAGAGCTTGTCATGGGCTAAGTTGGGATTCCCCTGCAGGGATTGAATTTTTGAAAGCCGTGCCCGCGGATATGGGCAGATGGGAATTTGTTAATGTCCGGTTGTAGATAACTTGAACCTTAATCAATTAAAATGAATCAACTGAGTGTGTTATCGTGATGGCCTCTTCTTGGCGGAGTACGGGAAGTGGACACGGTGTTGGAGTAATGTTTGCGCAGGTTGCTCTCTAGTTTCTCGCTTGCGCTTTGCCTCCTCTTCTCGCTCTCTTTTGCGAATAAGTTAGCCACCATATTTGCTAGTCGCTTGCTGCTGCTCCACTCATGTTTTACCTTGCCATACCTACAAGCTCAAATAGTCTTGATCACGAGGGTGCGAGATTGCTGAGTCCCTGTGCCTCACAGATTACTATTACACCAGATGCAGGGCCTGATGATTCTGCTCCAGGAGACGTGTACGAGCTCAAGTGGGAGTTCGACGAAGACTCTCAACGATACTATGTTTCCTTTCCCGATGATCAGTAGTGGTGCCCAGTTGGGGGTGATTGGGACCGTGTCGCATGTTGGGTTCTCTTTTATTTTGGCGCCGTAGTCGGGCCATGAGTGTTTGGATGATGTAATGTTATTACTGTACTTGATTGACGTGGCGAGTGTAAGCCAACTATGTTATTTCCCCCTTCATTATTTATATTACATGGGATGTTGTGAAGATTGCCTAACTTGCGACATATGCCTTCAATGCGATTATGTCTCTAAGTCGTGCCTCGACACGTGGGAGCTATAGTCGCATCGAGGGTGTTACACACTTTCAATGGACCATCTCCACGTGGCTGCAACTTGCATTTGCGTTGATCCGAGAAATGATCTTGTGACGCCCCCGATTCGACCATACACTAATCATACACGCAAATGTGTATGATCAAGATCAGGGACTCACGGGAAGATATCACAACACAACTCTAAACACAAATAAAAATAATACAAGCTTTATATTACAAGCCAGGGGCCTCGAGGGCTCGAATACAAGCTCGATACACAAGCGTCAGCGGAAGCAACAAAATCTGAGTACAGACATAAGTTAAACAAGGATGCCTTAAGAAGGCTAAAACAAAAGCAACATGATCGAAGAGGCAAGGCCTCCTGCCTGGGACCTCCTAACTACTCCTGGTCTTCGGCGGCCTTCGTCACTACAAAAGAAAGACACATCCGTGACATTTTGGTCCGAACGAATTTTTTTTTCTATCATACATATGACACTTCTATGACGATAATTGTGACAAAACCCGGTATCATCATAGATGTGGTGGGCTCCTACTTCTATGACAAAAAATCATGACAGAAAATGGGCTTTTCGTCCTGGGCGGGCCGGAGACGCAGCTGCATGACATTCTTTGGGCCATCCATGACGGAAAAAACCGTGCTAGAAGCGAGGGCGAGGAAAATTTTGGGGAGTTCTCGGTTACGGTGGGAGGTCGGGGGCCGAGTGATGCGCGCTACTCTCGTACACGTACGCGCGTGTGTGCGAGGTGTTGGCTCTAACTGAACCCGAGCGAGGCGTTGGGCTCTAACTGAACCCGAGCGATTGCACTGCAGGCTACGCGTTACTGAACCTGAGCGATCGATCGATGGTTGTTAACTGAACCCGATCGAGCGATTCCTTTGCTATTGCTGCTAACTGAAGCCGATCGATGCTGCCTCTGGGATGAACAGTGAGCGTTGGGGGGGGGGTTGGATGAACAGTGAGCGGTGGCGTTGCCTCTGGACGAACAGTACCCCATGGTGTGGAGGGCTGGATGAACAATAGACGGTGGAGGGGTGCCCGTGGAGGGGTGGTTGAATAGGACCCCGTGGTGTGGAGGGGTGGTTGAATAGGACCCCGTGGTGTGGAGGGCTGGATGAACAGTAGACGGTGGAGGGGTGCCCGTGGAGGGGTGATTGAATAGTAGCCGGTGGAGTAGCGCGCGGTGGAGGCTGGATGAACAGGAGCCCGTGGAGGCTGGAGGAGGTCGACGGTAGCCCGTGGAGGCCGGAGGAGGTCGATGGTGGAGATGAACAGTATCCCGTGGAGTCCTGTTTTGCGGTACGCCACACCCCTCCCGATGAACAAGACCCCCGTTTCGACCGTAGGAGGTCCGTTTCGTCCGTTTTGCGGTACGCCACACCCCTCCCGATCAACAGGACCCCCGTTTCGACCGTAGGAGGTCCGTTTCGTCCGTTTTGCGGTACTCCAGACCCCTCCCGATGAACAGGATCCCGTTTCGAACGTGGCCGGTCGAACACAAGGCCGTTTCCTCCGTTCTGCGGTACGCCAGGCCTCGTTTCCATCGCCTATTCCGTCCAAGCCCTCCCAATGAACACGACCACGCATTCTGTTCCGACCCAGCCGGTTGGCTCCCACGCGTTCCGTTGCCTCCCGATGAACACGACACATTCCGTTGCCTCCCCATGAACACGACACATTCTGTTGGCTCCCCATGAACACGACGACGACGCTGTTTCTCCATTCCGACCCAGCCATGTCAACGAGCCCTCGCCATACATATGCGTGAGTAGGCGTTCGAGATCCCGCCCGTATGTACACATATGTGGCCGTATTTTCTTTCTTGCACCCTGGCCGCAGTACGTACGTGTACATACTACGTGCGTGCCTCTACTACGACACGTGCACGTCTCTACATCCACCAGTATATATGTACGTACACGTTCGCGACCAGAATGACAACGCTACGTACGCTTCGACCAGGTGGGTCCCGACTGTCAGGCACTTCCTTGCGTGCGAAGATGTAGCTGGTGGGTCCCAGCAGTCAGGGGGGCGAATCATTTTGTTTTTTTGCCCGGACGCACTTCCTTGCGTGCGAAGGTGTAGCTGGTGGGTCCCAGCAGTCAGGGGGAAATGTTTTTTTCGTGAAATACGGTGGCCCGTCCGGTGGGTCCCTGCTGTCAGATGGAGAAATAATTATTTTGCGCGTAATAAGGAGGCACTTCCTTACTGCGGCCATGGACCCAGCTGTCAGCATCTCCACGCATAGTACTCTTCCGATGGAAGTCGGTCGTTGACCACATTGACCATGCCGCGCCCAGAGCACCACGGCGGTGGACGACGGCGAGGCCTAGGAAGGGGACGACACGGAGGCAGGGAAAACTCGGTAGTTGTTTCCCACGCGGAGGGGAGTACGATTGTACGAGGGTTTACTGGTCCGTCTACCGTCGCCGGAGAATAACAGCAGGTGTGGGTGAGTAGAGGGATGGCTAGGCCAGCGATGGGAGTACGGTGGGGCGATGAAGCCTATGCGGCAGCACAGCTGGCCGCGGGGAGGAGGGAGTAGGCAGTCCCGCCGGCGCTTGTTTGAGCGGCTGGAGCAGGAAGAGCAGAGATTGAAGAAGCACGACGGTCGTTGGATGGACATCCAACAGTCAGTGCTTGTGCGTCAACCCTTTTTTAGTAAAGCCTCAAATCTATGGAAAACAACATACAACCCATCTGCCATTATTTCTAATAATTTACAACCCATTTGCTAATTCTTAAGGGTTTTTTGGAGCCCATATTCTTTTTGTTAGCATTACAGCCCATATTGTGGCCACGGTTAAAAAATTATACGAAATTTTACATATTTCGGTGCGGTCTGAACTGTTTTTAATCCCGAAATTTCGACTCACATTCAAACTGATTTTAAAATTAAATGTATATCAATATAAAATCCAACAAATTCCTGATACGTCTTCAATGTATCTATAATTTTTGATTGCTCCATGCTATATTATCTACTGTTTTAGACATTATTGGGCTTTATTTTCCACTTTTATATTATTTTTGGGACTAACCTATTAACCGGAGGCCCATCCCAGAATTGTTGTTTTTTGCCTGTTCTAGGGTTTCGAAGAAAAGGAATATCAAACGGAGTCCAAACGGAATGAAACCTTCGGAAACGTGATTTTCTCATCAGATAATATCCAGGAGACTTGGACCCTCCGTCAAGAAAGCCACGAGGTGGTCACGAGGGTAGGGGCGCCCCCCCTAGGGCGCGCCCCCTGCCTCGTGAGCCCCTCGAAGCTCCACCGACGTACTTCTTCCTCCTATATGTATCCACGTACCCCCAAACGATCGGGGACGGAGCCAAAAACCTAATTCCACTGCCGCAACTTTCTGTATCCACGAGATCCCATCTTGGGGCCTGTTCCGGAGCTCCGCCGGAGGGGCATCGATCACGGAGGGCTTCTACATCATCATCCAAGCCCCTCCGATGAAGTGTGAGTAGTTTACTTTAGACCTATGGGTCCATAGCTAGTAGCTAGATGGCTTCTTCTCTCTTTTTGGATCTCAATACAATGTTCTCCCCCTCTCTTGTGGAGATCTATTCGATGTAATCTTCTTTTTGCGGTGTGTTTGTTGAGACCGATGAATTGTGGGTTTATGGTCAAGTCTATCTATGAATAATATTTGAATCTTCTCTGAATTCTTTTATGTATGATTGGTTATCTTTGCAAGTCTCTTCGAATTATCAGTTTGGTTTGGCCTACTAGATTGGTTGTTCTTGCCATGGGAGAAGTGCTTAGCTTTGGGTTCAATCTTGTGGTGTCCTTTCCCAGTGACAGAAGGGGCAGCAAGGCACGTATTGTATTGTTGCCATCGAGGATAACAAGATGGGGTTTTTATCATATTGCATGAAACTATCCCTCTACATCATGTCGTCTTGCTTAAGGCGTTACTCTGTTTTTAACTTAATACTCTAGATGCATGCTGGATAGCGGTCGATGAGTGGAGTAATAGTAGTAGATGCAGAATCGTTTCGGTCTACTTGTCTCGGACATGATGCCTATATACATGATCATACCTAGATATTCTCATAACTATGCTCAATTCTGTCAATTGCTCAATAGTAATTTGTTCACCCACCGTAGAATACTTATGCTCTTGAGAGAAGCCACTAGTGAAACCTATGGCCCCGGGTCTCTTTCTCATGATATCAATCTCCATCACTTTATTATTGCTTTGCTTTTACTTTGCTTTTACTTTATTTACTTTGCATCTCTATATCAAAAATACCAAAAATATTATTTATCATCTCTATCAGATCTCACTTTCGTAAGTGACCGTGAAGGGATTGACAACCCGTAAGCGCGTTGGTTGCGTTGAGCTATTGTTTTTGTGTAGGTACGAGGGACTGGAGTGTAGCCTCCTACTGGATTGATACCTTGGTTCTCAAAACTGAGGGAAATACTTACGCTACTTTGCTGCATCATCCCTTCCTCTTCGGGGAAATCCAACGCAGTGCTCAATTGGTAGCAAGAAGAATTTCTGGCGCCGTTGCCGGGGAGTCTTCGCAAAAGTCAACATACCAAGTACCCATCACAATCCCTATCTCCCGCATTACATTATTTGCCGTTTGCCTCTCGTTTTCCTCTCCCCCCAATTCACCCTTTCCGTTTTATTTGCCCTCTCTCTCTCTCTATCCTCCCTCTCTTTCTCTATTTGCCTCTTTTGCCCGTTTCTTGTTTGCTCGTATGGTTGGAATAGTTGTTTATTTATTACTAAACAGAGAACCTAAGATTTATGGATCCACATCCTCTTGCTAATCGTTTCAAGAGATCCAGTTATGTTGAACCAATTGCTAGTGAGTTTTGTGCACTAGATTATCTTTATGAAGTTTTGCTCGAAATTCGTGAATCTGAAAATTGCGATGAAGTATTTTATGAAGTTATTCACGATAGATCTTTGAATAAAAAGCATGATTGCAATGATGTTATTATAAATTCTATTAATGTCAATTGTGCTAATAATATGCAAAACCCTAAGCTTGGGGATGCTAATTTTGCTATGTCCTCTACTTGTTGCAACGATCATGATTGGGGTGATTCTTCTTTTGATCTTGAAAATTTATTTAAGCCCCATGATGAATATGAGATTGATTATAATGTTTGCAATAATATTGAAAGTGGGTTTGGAAGAATGTCAACTTTAGATCCCACATATTTGGAGAATTTTCAATCTTATGAAGTTTTTGATAAAAGTGTGTTTGGGAAGGTCATGACTTTAGTTAATGTTAATCCCACTATTTCGGAAAAGTGCCAACTTTGCATGCATCTGGATCATATTGAGGATATTTTATGTGATAGCTATATTTTTGAATTTTCTTATGATCCTACATGTAATTACTATGAGATAGGAAAATATTGTTGTAGAAATTTTCATGTTACTAAATTACCTCTCGTTATGTTGAGATTGCTATTGTTTCTTTCCTCTTCCTTGCATATGCTAGTTTTTGCTTGCCTTGATAATTTATTTGCCTATAAGATGCCTATGCATAGGAAGTATGTTAGACTTAGATGTGTTTGTCACATGCTTTATGATGCTCCTTTTGTGCTTCAATTCTTGTCTTTCATGTGAGCATCATTAAAATTATCAATGCCTAGCTATAAGGCTTTAAAGAAAAGCGCTTGTTGGGAGACAATCCAATATTTACTCTTGCTGTTATTTAATAAATAAATTATCTAGCCTCTGTTTTGGTTGTGTTTTTTGTGTTTAATTAGTGTTTGTGCCAAGTAGAACCATTGGGAAGACTTGGGGAAAGTCTTGTTGAACTTGCTGTAAAAAACAGAAACTTTAGCGCTCACGAGAACTGCTGTCATTTTTATTTGGAAAGTGATATTTAGTTAATTCTTTTTGAATATGATTAATAGATAAATTCCTCACGTCCAGAAGTTTATTTTATAATTTTTGGGGCTCCAGATCTTGCGCTAGCTACAGATTACTACAGACTGTTCTGTTTTTGACAGATTCTGTTTTTCGTGTGTTGTTTGCTTATTTTGATGAATCTATGGCTAGTAAATTAGTTTATAATCCAATGAGAAGTTGGAATACAGTTGGTATAACACCAATATAAATAAATAATGAGTTCATTACAGTACTTTGAAGTGGTCTTTTGTTTTCTTTTGCTAACCGAGCTCACGAGATTTTCTACTTTAAGTTTTGTGTTGTGAAGTTTTCAAGTTTTGGGTAAAGATTTGATGGATTATGGAATAAGGAGTGGAAAGAGCCTAAGCTTGGGGATTCCCATGGCACCCCCAAGATAATCTAAGGACACCTAAAAGCCAAAGCTTGCATGCCTGCAGGTCGACTCTAGAGGATCCCCGGGTACCGAGCTCGAATTCGCCCTATAGTGAGTCGTATTACAATTCACTGGCCGTCGTTTTACAACGTCGTGACTTGAAGGAAATATGCCCTAGAGGCAATAATAAAGTTATTATTTATTTCCTTATAATCATGATAAATGTTTATTATTCATGCTAGAATTGTATTAACCGGAAACATAATACATGTGTGAATACATAGACAAACAAAGTGTCACTAGTATGCCTCTACTTGACTAGCTCGTTAATCAAAGATGGTTATGTTTCCTAACCATGAACAATGAGTTGTTATTTGATTAACGAGGTCACATCATTAGTTGATGATCTGATTAACATGACCCATTCATAGCTTAGCACCCGATCGTTTAGTATGTTGCTATTGCTTTCTTCATGACTTATACATGTTCCTATACTATGAGATTATGCAACTCCCGTTTACCGGAGGAACACTTTGTGGCTACCAAACGTCACAACGTAACTGGGGTGATTATAAAGGAGTACTACAGGTGTCTCCAATGGTACATGTTGGGTTGGCGTATTTCGAGATTAGGTTTTGTCACTCCGATTGTCGGGGAGGTATCCTCTGGGCCCTCTCGGTAATGCACATCACATAAGCCTTGCAAGCATTGCAACTAATGAGTTAGTTGCGAGATGATGTATTACGAAACGAGTAAAGTGACTTGCCGGTAACGAGATTGAACTAGGTATTGAGATACCGACGATCGAATCTCGGGCAAGTAACATACCGATGACAAAGGGAACAACGTGTGTTGTTATGCGGTCTGGCCGATAAAGATCTTCATAGAATATGTAGGAGCCAATATGAGCATCCAGGTTCCGCTATTGGTTATTGACCGGAGACATGTCTCGGTCATGTCTACATTGTTCTCGAACCCGTAGGGTCCGCACGCTTAAGGTTTCGATGACAGTTATATTATGAGTTTATGAGTTTTGATGTACCAAAGTTAGTTCGGAGTCCCGGATGTGATCACGGACATGACAAGGAGTCTCGAAATGGTCGAGACATAAAGATTGATATATTGGACGACTATATTCGGACACCGGAAGTGTTCCGGGTGATTTCGGAGAAAACCAGAGTACCGGATGGTTACCAGAACCCCCCCGGGAGAAGTAATGGGCCATATGGGCCTTAGTGGAGAGAGAGAAGGGCAGCCAGGGTGGGCCGCGCGCCTCCTCCCCCCTGGTCCGAATTGGAATAGGAGAGGGGGGCGACGCCCCCCTTTCCTTCTTCCTCCCCACTTCCTTCCCCCTCCTAGTAGGAGTCCTACTCCTACTAGGAGGAGGACTCCTCCTTGGCGCGCCTATAGGGCCGGCCGGCCTCCTCCCCTTGCTCCTTTATATACGGGGCAGGGGGCACCCCTAGACACACAAGTTGATCCACGTGATCGTTTTCTTAGCCGTGTGCGGTGCCCCCTTCCACCATAATCCTCGATAATATTGTAGCGGTGCTTAGGCGAAGCCCTGCGACGGTAGAACATCAAGATCGTCACCACGCCGTCGTGCTGACGGAACTCTTCCCCGACACTTTGCTGGATCAGAGTCCGGGGATCGTCATCGAGCTGAACGTGTGCTAAAACTCGGAGGTGCCGTAGTTTCGGTGCTTGATCGGTCGGGCCGTGAAGACGTACGACTACATCAACCGCGTTGTGCTAACGCTTCCGCTGTCGGTCTACAAGGGTACGTAGATTACACTCTCCCCTCTCGTTGCTATGCATCACCATGATCTTGCGTGTGCATAGTAATTTTTTTGAAATTACTACGTTCCCCAACAGTGGTATCCGAGCCTAGGTTTTATGTGTTGATGTTATATGCATGAGTAGAACACAAGTGAGTTGTGGGCGATATAAGTCATACTGCTTACCAGCATGTCATACTTTGGTTCGGCGGTATTGTTGGACGAAGCGGCCCGGACCGACATTATGCGTACGCTTACATGAGACCGGTTCTCCCGACGTGCTTTGCACAAAGGTGGCTAGAGGGTGTCAGTTTCTCCAACTTTAGTTGAACCGAGGGTGGCTACGCCCGGTTCTTGCGAAGGTTAAAACATCACCAACTTGACAAACTATCGTTGTGGTTTTGATGCGTAGGTAAGATTGGTTCTTGCTTAAAGCCCGTAGCAGCCACGTAAAACTTGCAACAACAAAGTAGAGGACGTCTAACTTGTTTTTGCAGGGCATGTTGTGATGTGATATGGTCAAGACATGATGCTAAATTTTATTGTATGAGATGATCATGTTTTGTAACCAAGTTATCGGCAACTGGCAGGAGCCATATGGTTGTCGCTTTATTGTATGCAATGCAATCGCGCTGTAATGCTTTACTTTATCACTAAGCGGTAGCGATAGTCGTGGAAGCATAAGATTGGCAAGACGATAACGATGCTAGATGGTGATCAAGGTGTCGCGCCGGTGATGATGGTGATCACGACGGTGCTTCGAAGATGGAGATTACAAGCACAAGATGATGATGGCCATATCATATCACTTATATTGATTGCATGTGATGTTTATCTTTTATGCATCTTATCTTGCTTTGATTGACGGTAGCATTTTAAGATGATCTCTCACTAATTATCAAGAAGTGTTCTCCCTGAGTATGCACCGTTGCGAAAGTTCTTCGTGCTGAGACACCACATGATGATCGGGTGTGATAGGCTCTACGTTCAAATACAACGGGTGCAAAACAGTTGCACACGCGGAATACTCAGGTTATACTTGACGAGCCAAGCATATACAGATATGGTCTCGGAACACGGAGACCGAAAGGTCGAGCGTGAATCATATAGTAGATATGATCAACATAGTGATGTTCACCAATGAAACTACTCCATCTCATGTGATGATCGGACATGGTTTAGTTGATTTGGATCACGTAATCACTTAGAGGATTAGAGGGATGTCTATCTAAGTGGGAGTTCTTTAGTAATATGATTAATTGAACCTAAATTTATCATGAACTTAGCACTTGATAGTATCTTGCTTGTTTATGTTTGATTGCAGATAGATGGCCCGTGCTGTTGTTCCGTTGACTTTTAATGCGTTCCTTGAGAAAGCAAAGTTGAAAGATGATGGTAGCAATTACACGGACTGGGTCCGTAACTTGAGGATTATCCTCATTGCTGCACAGAAGAATTACGTCCTGGAAGCACCGCTGGGTGCCAGGCCTGCTGCTGGAGCAACACCAAATGTTATGAACGTCTGGCAGAGCAAAGCTGATGACTACTCGATAGTTCAGTGTGCCATGCTTTACGGCTTAGAATCGGGACTTCAACGGCGTTTTGAACATCATGGAGCATATGAGATGTTCCAGGAGTTGAAGTTAATATTTCAAGCAAATGCCCGGATTGAGAGATATGAAGTCTCCAATAAGTTCTACAGCTGCAAGATGGAGGAGAACAGTTTTGTCAGTGAACATATACTCAAAATGTTTGGGTATAATAATCACTTGATTCAATTGGGAGTTAATCTTCCAGATGATTGCGTCATTGATAGAATTCTCCAATCACTGCCACCAAGCTACAAGAGCTTCGTGATGAACTATAATATGCAAGGGATGAATAAGACTGTTCCCGAGCTCTTCGCAATGCTGAAAGCTGCGGAGGTAGAAATCAAGAAGGAGCATCAAGTGTTGATGGTCAACAAGATCACTATTTTCAAGAAAAAGGGCAAAGGAAAGAAGAAGGGGAACTTCAAAAAGAACAGCAAGCAAGTTGCTACTCAAGAGAAGAAACCCAAACCTGGACCTAAGCCTGAAACTGAGTGCTTCTACTGCAAGCAGACTGGTCACTGGAAGCGGAACTGCCCCAAGTATTTGGCGAATAAGAAGGATGGCAAGGTGAACAAAGATATATGTGATATACATGTTATTGATGTGTACCTTACTAATGCTCGCAGTAGCACCTGGGTATTTGATACTGGTTCTGTTGCTAACATTTGCAACTCGAAACAGGGACTACGGATTAAGCGAATATTGGCTAAGGGCGAGGTAACGATGCGCGTGGGAAATGGTTCCAAAGTCGATGTGATCGCGGTCGGCACGCTACCTCTATATCTACCTTCGAGATTAGTATTAGACCTAAATAATTGTTATTTGGTGCCAGCGTTAAGCATGAACATTATATCTGGATCTTGTTTGATGCGAGGCGGTTATTCATTTAAATCAGAGAATAATGGTTGTTCCATTTATATGAGTAATATCTTTTATGGTCATGCACCCTTAAAGAGTGGTCTATTCTTATTAAATCTCGATAGTAGTGACACACATATTCATAATGTTGAAGCCAAAAGATGCAGAGTTGATAATGATAGTGCAACTTATTTGTGGCACTGCCGTTTGGGTCATATCGGTGTAAAGCGCATGAAGAAACTCCATACTGATGAAATTTTGGAACCACTTGATTATGAATCACTTGGTACTTGCGAACCGTGCCTTATGGGTAAGATGAACAAAAACACCATTCTCCGGTACTATGGAGAGAGCAACAGATTTGTTGAAATCATACATACAGATGTATGTGGTCCGATGAATGTTGAGGCTCGTGGCGGATATCGTTATTTTCTCACCTTCACAGATGACTTAAGCAGATATGGGTATATCTACTTAATGAAACATAAGTCTGAAACGTTTGAAAAGTTCAAAGAATTTCAGAGTGAAGTTGAAAATCATCGTAACAAGAAAATAAAATTCCTACGATCTGATCGTGGAGGAGAATATTTGAGTTACAAGTTTGGTGTACATTTAAAACAATGCGGAATAGTTTCGCAACTCATGCCACCCGGAACACCACAACGTAATGGTGTGTCCGAACGTTGTAATCGTACTTTACTAGATATGGTGCCATCTCTGATGTCTCTTACTAATTTACCGCTATCATTTTGGGGATATGCTCTAGAGATGGCCGCATTCACGTTAAATAGGGCACCATCAAAATCCGTTGAGACGACACCTTATGAACTGTGGTTTGGCAAGAAACCAAAATTGTCATTTCTGAAAGTTTGGGGCTGCGATGCTTATGTGAAAAAGCTTCAACCTGATAAGCTCGAATCCAAATCGGAGAAATGTGTATTCATAGGATATCCAAAGGAAACTATTGGATACACCTTCTATCACAGATCCGAAGGCAAGACTTTTGTTGCTAAATTCGGAAACTTTCTAGAGAAGGAGTTTCTCTCGAAAGAAGTGAGTGGGAGGAAAGTAGAACTTGATGAGGTAACTGTACCTGCTCCCTTATTGGAAAGTAGTACATCACAGAAACCAGTTTCTGTGACACCTACACCAATTAGTGAGGAAGCTAATGATGATGGTCATGAAACTTCAGAACAAGATACTACTGAACCTCGTAGATCAACCAGAGTAAGATCCGCACCAGAGTGGTACGGTAATCCTGTTCTGGAAGTCAAGCTACTAGATCATGATGAACCTACGAACTATGAAGAAGCGATGGTGAGCCCAGATTCCGCAAAGTGGCTTGAAGCCATGAAATCTGAGATGGGATCCATGTATGAGAACAAAGTATGGACTTTGCTTGACTTGCCCGATGATCGGCAAGCAATTGAGAATAAATGGATCTTCAAGAAGAAGACTGGTGCTGATGGTAATATTACTGTCTACAAAGCTTGACTTGTCGCAAAAGGTTTTCGGCAAGTTCAAGGGATTGACTACGATGAGACCTTCTCACCCGTAGCGATGCTTAAGTCTGTCCGAATCATGTTAGCAATTGCCGCATTTTATAATTATGAAATTTGGCAGATGGATGTCAAAACTGCATTCCTGAATGGATTTCTGGAAAAAGAGTTGTATATGATGCAACCAGAAGGTTTTGTCGATCCAAAGGGAGCTAACAAAGTATGCAAGCTCCAGCGATCCATTTATGGACTGGTGCAAGCTTCTCGGAGTTGGAATAAACTCTTTGATAGTGTGATCAAAGCATTTGGTTTTGTACAGACTTTTGGAGAAGCCTGTATTTACAAGAAAGTGAGTGGGAGCTCTGTAGCATTTCTGATATTATATGTAGATGACATATTACTAATCGGAAATGATATAGAATTTCTGAATAGCATAAAGGGATACTTGAATAAGAGTTTTTTTTAATGAAAGACCTCGGTGAAGCTGCTTACATATTGGGCATTAAGATATATAGATATAGATCAAAACGCTTAATTGGACTTTCACAAAGCACATACCTTGACAAAATTTTGAAGAAGTTCAAAATGGACCAAGCAAAGAAAGGATTCTTGCTTGTGTTACAAGGTGTGAAATTGAGTAAGACTCAATGCCCGACCAATGCAGAAGATAGAGAGAAAATGAAAGATGTTCCCTATGCTTCAGCCATAGGCTCTATCATGTATGAAATGCTGTGTACCAGACCTGATGTGTGTCTTGCTATAAGTCTAGCAGGGAGGTATCAAAGTAATCCAGGAGTGGATCACTGGACAACGGTCAAGAACATCCTGAAATACCTGAAAAGGACTAAGGATATGTTTCCCATATATGGAGGTGACAAAGAGCTCATAGTAAATGGTTATAT